>NC_060276.1:52358253-52524235 GCF_021613505.1 Equus quagga
AAGAGTGGAGTTTTTTCCCTTATGTCCAATACCTTTCTGTGGGTATTCCCCATCATAGTTAATATCCAGCAAAGCCAGCTATTATTACACTCATGTCAGTTGTGCTGAGTCCAAAAGCTGCTTATAGTGGTAACACTCCCCTGCTCAAATACCCCATGCTTCCAGGGAAGGCTTCATGCCTTAGGATTGCTCCCAGCCAGCCATGAGGCACTGCAACTCATGAAGGTGGCTTTTTCTATCTCCATAAAGGAATTTCTGCCTCTTGCACCTCATTCAGCACTGCCTCTTGCTGTGGGGATTGTTTTTATCCAGTTTTCAGTTTTCTCTCAGGGGTAATTGTTCCAAGAGTAGTTGTAAATTTGTTGTGTTCATAGGAGGAGGTGACTTCAGAATCTGCCTATACCACCATCTTGACCATTTATCAGATATATCTGATAAATGACTTAGATCAAAAATATATGAAGTACTCTTAAAATTCAACAATAAAATAAACAGCCCTATTTAAAAATGAGCCAAGATCTGAACAAATGTTTCTCAAAAGATGAACAGATGGCAAATAAATATATTTAAGACTCTTATCATTATTTTTAAACAGGAAATTAAAAATTAAAAAAGCAATGTGTACCATCAAACACCTATTAGAGTGTTAAAAAGAAATACTGACAATAACAAATGCTGGAGAGGAGGCAAAGTGATAGGAACAAGTCATTGCTGGTGGGAATGCAAAATAGTAGTGGTACTCTGGAAAACAGCTTGGAAGTCTCTTACAATACTAAATATAATTTTGCCACTGATCCAACAATTGCACTTCTAGGTATTTATTGATTTTTAAACATATATTCACACAAAAACCTGCACATAATGTTTATAGAAGTTTTATTTATAATTGCCAAAGCCCAGAAGTAACTAAGGTGTCCTTTAATAGGTGAATGGATAAACAAACTGTGATTCATCCATAAAATGTATATATTAATAAGTATTAGAAAGAAATAAGCTCTCAAATCATGTAAGGACAGAGAAATCTTAAATGCTCATTGATAAATTAAAGACACCAGTATGAAAAGTCTACATATTATATGATTGCAATTGCATTATATTCTGGAAAAGGTAAAACTATAGGTGCTATAAAGTACTCAGTGGTTAATAGGAGTTTGGGGGTAAAGGAGAGAGATAGATAAGTAAAGATCAGGGAGTTTTGGGGACAGTAAAATTATTCTGTTTGATGTTGTGATGGTGGATAAAAGATATTATGCAGTTATCAAAGCCATAGAACTTTACAGGATAAAAAGTAAACTTTAACACGTGCGAATTTAAAAAATCATAAATTTAAGTGGTCAGGAGATCCTTTGAAAAAAGCAAACTGTGACAGGATAATCTAACTGTATTAAAAAATATATAGGGGCCAGCCAGGTGATACAGTGGTTAAGTTTTCATGTTCCACTTTGGTGGCCCAGGGTTCACCAGTTCAGATCCCAGATGAGGACCTATGCACGGCTTGCCAAGCCATGCTGTGGCAGGCATCCCACATATAAAGTAGAGGAAGATGGGCATGGATGTTAGCTCAGGGCCAGTCTTCCTCAGCAAAAAAAGAGAAGGATTGGCAGCAGATGTTAGCTCAGGGCTAATCTTAAGGAAAAAAAAGAAACAATCTCACTTTAGAGGATGGGGAGAAAAGATGTTGACCTAAGTAACATTTTTTAAAAGTTTTTTTAAAGATTGACACCTGAGGTAACATCTGTTGCCAATCTTCTTCTTTTTTTTCTTATTCTCCCCAAAGTCCCCCAGTACATAGTTGTATATCCTAGATGTAGGTCCTTCTGGCTCTGCTATATGGGATGCCACCTCAGCATGGATTGATGAGTGGTGCTAGGTCCGTGCCCAGGATCTGAACAGGCAGAACCCTGGGCTGCCAAAGTGGAGCAAGTGAACTTAACTACTCAGCCACAGGAACAGCCCTCCTAAGTAACTTTTGAAATGAGTGAAGTCCGTAAGAATAAAGGCAAAAAAACCCTGTATGTAAGCATCATACTCTAGTTAATAAAATTGTTCCCCATTGGTATATGGGTTAACAACTCTACTATACCTGTATACTGAAATGAAACAATTAATTAAATCCATAGCAGATGGTGGGAGCCAATTTTCACACAATTAGAGTGAGAGTTCACTGATAAGCCAAGGAAGGAATCAAGAATGATCTATGCGGCAATAGATGAGTGTTGGGAGCATCAGTAGGAACTCATGTTTAGCTTAATATGGATGCAGATGGTTACATACATAAATATTAACAGATATGTATATATAAAAAAAGGTTACTTTACACACATATTTTTTGCTCTGTCAACTGAGAGAGCCTAAAAAATGATATCCAAGTAGCTATGAGCATACCTATTGCCCAGATCATGATTCCTAACACCATCATCCAAAACAAGATACTAGGGCTCAATGGACAAGTGGCTGATTTTAGGAATGGGACAGAAAATATACAAGATGAACCCAGAGTATTTTGTAGTGCCAGAAATTAAGGAAGTGCTCAAAAAGAAAAAAAAAACAAAACCAAAACCAAACCCACACATTGATGAGGGTTTGTCAAAGGAGAACAGAATTCAGCTAAAAGAGCTCCTGATGTTTAAATCTAGAGGAATTTAAGCAACAAAATAAACAAAGTAGTATTCAATTTGGGGATTCTGCAAACTGGCTAGTGCAGAATGGTTTTGTTTTTTGATTTGTTGGTTTAATACAGATTCTGATTCACCTGTTCTCAGGGCAGTTCCAGAAATTTGTATTTTAAAAAGCTTTTAAGGTGATTCTAATTAGAAGCTAGGTTCAAGAATGACTGATTTTATAATTTTGCCTCATAGTGTTAATGTTTGTGGGGAGAAAGTCTGCCAGAGCCTACAGATCTCTAGCACCTAAAGTTCATTGGGATGCCTGAAAAGGTGAAACAAATATCAATTTCAAGCTGAAAATTCAGTGTGTTTTCATTGTTTCTAAAAACTTCAGGCTTTTGGTTGTTCTTGTCTTTTGTCGTTGTCTTCACTTGGGCTGCTATGACAAATTATCATAGACTGGGTAGCTTAAACAACAAACATTTATTGTCCACACCTCTGGAGGATAGGAAGTCCAACATGAAGGTGCCAGCAGATTCATGTCTGGTGAGAGCCCTCTTCCTGGTTTGCAGATGACCACCTTCTCACTGTGTCCTTACATAACAGAAAGAGAGAGAGAAAGAGGCAGAGATCTTGTGTCTCCCCTTTTTATAAGGGTATCAATCCCATCATAAGGACCCCATCCTCATGACCATATCTAAATCTAAATGCCTCTAAGACCTTCCAAGGGCTCCACCTCCAAATACCACCACATTGAAAGTTAGGGTTTCAACATATAAATTTTGAGGGGAACATGAGCATTCAGTCCAGAGCAAGCGTATATGGGTAATTTATATTTTCCCAACAGATTTGGGCTGCAACCACTCTTGATGTATTGGGCAGTAACATTCCGATTCACATTCATTAAAACCTTTTTTTGTAGTTCTAGTTCTACAAATTCTTGGATGGGAAAGTCATGTTGAGAGTGTCAATAAAAGTAGCCCACACTAACAGGACACATTAAAATAAGTATATCAATTTATGAAAGAAGCAGTCTGTTCTTTTGCTATATCATCGTTCTTTGTTTTTAAGGAACACTATAAGAGGACCAATGTCTTATTTTATTTTATCTTCACTCATAAGATTTAATTAAAAGATGTCACAGCATTAGCTGTTGATATGAGACCTTGAAAATTAAACAAAGTTGGAGAAAGAGGTTGATCATAGAAAAAGAGAAAAACAATCTAAGATTTTAATATGACAGAAAATGTGACTAACTAGTACAGGATAGGAAATTTTCAAATAGCTCATGTGTGGCTTTTGATAATTGAATGTTTTCCTGGATCTAGTTTAAAGACAAAACTAAATTGTAACGGACATCCATGGGAAAGATAAGAAAGGAAAACTTCATTTCTTTTTCACCACCCTTTATTGTATTCCCAAGGTGGAAAAATGAAGACCTAGTTGCGAAAATACAGAAACTTATATGGAGGCACATCCTAGGATATCTTAAGGCACAGCTCTGGTAAGCGAAGTTCTCAATGAAACTGAAATTTGTAATGTGTGTGAGAGTGGACAATTTAGACCTCCTCCAAGATGTTAAAAAATGATACAAGGCTTTTTTATTTATCCGTGAGCATATTTCTTTTGCCTAACCACCCCACCTCCCATTCCTCCTTGTCACACCCTGAATTAGGCATTAAGCTGAAGATACGCTTACTCTCTTGCTCTCTTGCTCTTTTCCCTCTTTTACTGGAAGATGGGATTTAGATAACATTTTCATTCATTGCAGTGGTAAATTCTGAAACTCAGATTTGGTTTTGCTGTAATTCATCTCTATTTATACCTACATGACTTGGGAAAAATGGACTTCCCACATGATCCATAATAACTTGCTGGAGTTCAACATTTAGTTTTCAGATTAAAACCCCAGCAATCAATAAAGTGTTCTTTTGTTCCCGGTTTTCCTTCTTATGGATTTACATCACTCATAAACCCCACAAGAAGAAATGGTGTCAGGGCTAAGTTAAGATTTGATATTCCTTTGTTTGCTGGCTAAATATCATCTAAATACCACTCAATTTCAATAGGCAAGATTCTAAATGAAAGGGACTGAAATAAATGGCCTAGCTGTCTATCAAATATCCTGAATGCATGCTCCTGGGATCATGGCTATATTGAAGGTAAAACAACAATTTTAATGAGGAAATCTTGAATGTGGAGTTACATGACATTGTCTTAGTTTGCAGACAGTCCCATAAACCAGTTATTTTCTGGTAATAAGAGTAGGTTTCCAGGATTAAGGGTTCATCCAATACTCATTCAAGATAGTTACACTTTGCATTTGATTTATAAAATGCTTTATTGACCTATCCACCACAAGCAACTTTTGATTCTGTATCATTAATGATAACATCAGAATAATCACAGAAATACAATAGACTTTAAATTTACCTAACCTGCTTACTACCTGAATTTTATAATTTTTTTAAATAAAGAATTGCAATCCCAGAATTTTTAAGTCAGTCACCTATGACATTGTTGACAGAACTGAAAATATAACATAGTCCTTCAGACTCCCAGTTCTGGCTTCTTTCCTCTAAACTCCACTGCTTTGTTGCAGCTGCAAGAGTTAATATTAAAATGTAAAATATAAACTCTCTAAGGAGGAACCCAAATTATTAAAGGTAATATAAGAAGCATACCAGAACCGATAGAAAATCTTTCTGTTAACCCTAATCATAAGCACAAATCTTCTGACATTTATCAACAGAATATTTGAAGGAGAAGTATTCTTCAGCTATAAAGAGCTATTAATTTTACTGTTTTTTCTCTTACTTTTTTACTTTATAAAAATTTAATATGCACATAATTTAAAGAATCAAATAGCATTATGACTTGGTGAGAAAAACAATAACTCTCCCATCCAACCTGTTTATATCTCCCCAGAAGGCATTTTCCACTCTATTAGCTGCTATTTTAAATATTTATCTCCATTATTCAAAACAAGATTGTGTATTGGTACTTTTTAATTTGATAGTTTGGGGCATTGGCTATTGACTTTCCACTGTGAAAGATGAGGGTTTTGCTATATTTTATGTCTCCATCCTACAATATACACAGGCACATTTCTCATTTACCTATCTATGAATATATATATATATATATATATCTATGAATATCTGTGAATATAGTTTTATTGTAAGCTTTAGTTGGAGTAATATTTAGCTTTTACCTTTTGACTATGTAAGTATTATTGGCAGCTGTGACATACTCTGAATACTTTTTCTTTTATTCACCTTATTTTATTTTTTCTGTAGTTAATAGCTGCCTTGCTTATCTTCTATATTCTGTTTTGTTTGAATTTAATTTGTTTATGTTTGCATGAATTTATTAAAATCTCAATGCTATGCTAAGAGTACAGTTGCTCATTAGTTAATTACAAGGACACATTCTGGGAAATATGCTGTTAGGTTGTTTCATCATTGTGCAAACATCATAGAGTGTGCTTACACAAACCTAGATGGTATAGCCTACTAAACACCTAGGTTATTTGGTATACCCTATTGCTCCTAGGCTACAAACTTGTACAGCATGTTCCTGTTACTGTACTGCTTACTGTAGGCAAAAGTAATACAGTGGTAAGTATTTGTGTAACTAAACATATCTAGACATAGAAAGGGTACAGAAAAATATGATGTAAAAGACAAAAAATGGCACACCTGGATAGGGCATTTATTATGAATGGAGCTTGCAGGAGTGGAAATTGCTCTGGGTGAGTCGGTAAGTGAGTGGGGAGTGAATGTGAAGGCCTAGGGCATTGCTCTGCACAACTGAAGACTTTATAAACACTGTACACTTAGCCTACACTAAATTTATAAAAACAGTTTTTCTTTTTTTAATAATAATTTAACCTTCGCTTACTGTAACTTCTTTACTTTATAAACTTTTTAACTTTTTGACTATAATAGCACAAAACATAAACACAATGTACAACTCTACAAAAATATTTTCTTTCTGTGGCCAGCCTGGTGGCTTAGTGGTTAAATTTGCATGCTCTGCTTCAGTGGGGGGGAGTTGTGGGTTCAGATTCTGGGCATGGACCTACACACTGTTCATAAAACCATGCTGTGGCAGCATTCCACATACAAAATACAGGAAGATTGGCACAGTTATTAACTCAGGGCCAATCTTTCTCAAGCAAAAAAAGGAAAGTTTGGCCATAGATGGTAGCTCAGGGCCAATCTTCCTCACCAAAAAAAAAAAAAAACCCTATATATTTTCTTTCTTTGTATCCTTATTCTATAAACTTTTCTATTTTTAATTGTTTTACTTTTAAACTTTTTTGTTAAAAACTAAGACACACACATTAACATAGGTCTACATAGGGTAAGGATCATCAATATCACTATCTTCCACCTCCACATCTTGTCCCGCTGTAAGGTCTTCAGGGGCAGTAACATGCATGGAGCTGCCATCTTCTATGATAACAATGCCTTTTTCTTGAATACCTCCTGAAGGACCTGCCTGAGGCTCTTCTTGAGGAGGTGTCACTATTTTAAAAAATATGTTCATGATGGTTTGCTTGGTTGTTACTTTTAAATATAGATTTGCTTGTAAGCAGATAAAGCACCATGAACATTCTTCTCTATTAATGAAAACCGTTTGGTGTCAGGTTCCGCATTTTCAAATTTTTAAGGGAGCTTGTAGAGGTTTGTAAAAGCTTCTCCTAAACCCTTCATTGTGAATTTTCTTAAGGATTCTTCTTCATTTTCTCCTGCCTCTTCTTTATGTGTTCTTGTTCCAGTTCCAACAACTCCTCATTAGTCAATTTCTCAGGAACCATATCTAGGAGTTCTTCAATGGCAGCATTGTCCACATCCAGGTTAAAATTGTTTTCCATCTTAATCACAATCTTGCTTATTTGCACAACCTCCTCATCCTTGGCCAATTCGTTGAAGTCATGGATGAACCTCTTGAGTGTCTTCTTCAAGATGCCATTCATACACCTCTTGATGACATCACCCCAAGCCCAAGCGAGGTTCTTGATGCAGTTATAGATGTTATAATTCTTCCAGAGTTGCATCAGTGTCTTCTTAGTTGCCACAATACCCTGGGCAAAGGTCTTCCTCGAGTGGTTGGCCTTAAAAGTTCCTATGATTAAAGACATGGTATTTGGAGGTATAAACACTGCTTTGATATTGGGATGAAGATCCTAATAAAAGTAGGACGTTAGGCAGCATTATCAACAATAAGCAAAATCTTGAAAGATTTGTTAGTCTCCAAACAGTACTTCTCCATTTCACTCGCGTACAAATTCAGGAGGGCATCTTGGAAGAGGAATTGGGTCATCCATGACTTCTTATGGCTCCTGTAGTACACTGGCAGTGTGTGCTTATTAATATGCTTGAAGAGCCTGGGGTTCTCACTGTACCAGGTCATAAAGGGTTTCAATTTGTAGCCTGCAACACTGCCTCCAAGAAAGATTGTTATCCTGTCCTTAAAACCTTGAAACCTGGCATTTACTTGGCCTCCTTATGAATAAAAGTCCTTTCAGGCATCCATTTACAGAATAGCGTGGTTTCATCCATATTGAATATTTCCTCCGGC
This sequence comes from Equus quagga, assembly GCF_021613505.1. Lineage (NCBI taxonomy): Eukaryota > Metazoa > Chordata > Mammalia > Perissodactyla > Equidae > Equus > Equus quagga. The sequence goes on from NC_060276.1 coordinate 52,366,449, forward strand.
AAGTAATTTTCCTCCACAATCAGCTTATCTAAGATTTCCAAAAATTCTTTGTCTGCCTTCACATCAGTCCTTGCAGACTCACCACTCACTTTCACATTATGCAATGAATAACAATTACTGAATCATTTAAACCACCCAGAGCTAGCAGTAAATTCAACGTTGTAGTTGAGCACAGCTTTTTCTTACCACATTGCAAGCAAGATTTTGCTTTAGCTGTGATCATCATGGCTCTGAGAAAAATATTCTTCTGCCTCTGATATTTAATCCAGGAAATGAGAAGTTTTTCCATATCTGACATAGGCCTTTCTTAAATTTTTGCTAGCCTCATTTTCTCTAAAGAAGTACATCCTTTAACAGCTTCTGCCGCTTTGTTCTTGTTCTTCAAGTATGTAGCTATGGTGGAATGGGACATGCCTAACTGGTGAACAATAACAATCATTGATTTTCCTCCTTCATAGTCCTTAATAACTTTTAATTTTGTTTCCAGGTCAATCATTCAATGTGGCCTGTTACTGGCCACATCAGTAGTAGATTTTGTATGCTTACTGGCCATAATGAACAAAAAGCACAAGATTAAATCAAGCACAAGAAAAATTGTTGCAATCAAGAGATTTGGTAAACACGAGATGTATGAGACTGCTGGTGGTGTAACAAGGTAGACTGTTTTATAGCAAACTTTTTAAATAAATATAAAGAGTACACTCTAAAATAACAATAAAAAGTCTAATATAGTAAATACATAAACCTGTAACATAGTTGTTTATCATTATCATGTTTTATGTACTGTACATAATTATATGTACTATACTTTTATACGACTGGCAGTGTAATGGGTTTGTTTACACCAGCATCACCACAAATATGTGAGTAATGCATTGTGCTGCAACATTACAAAGCTACAACATCACTAGGGAATAGAAATTTTTCAGCTCCATTGTAATTTTATGGGACCACCATCATATATGCAGTCCATCACTAACAAAACATCATTAAATAGTGCATGATGGTAATGTAAATATCCTCTCAACATGTTCAGAAACCTTAGGTATTCTCTCTCTTTTTATCCTCTTGAAGAAATTCTCCTGGGGGTTTCTCTTCCACTCCAGTTTGAAAACTTTTTGTTTTCTAAGTCTTTTGCACAACTTTCATCTTGGGATCCTCTTTCCCCACCATTCTTTGTCTCTCTTTGCTGTGGTGCTCTAAATCTTGAATCACGTGTCTTTTCTTAATGGGATTTCTCCCTTGTTTTGGTGAAGCTTATGCTCTCAATTTTTCTTGAAGTGGAGTACATAAGACATAATTTTTAATGACGTTTTATTTCTAAACATCTCTTTATAATACACTAATACTTAATTGATAGTTTACCTGGTTGTAGAATTCAAGGTTTTCTGGTATTTTTTAGTCTATTTTTGGTCTATTTTCCATTGCCTTCAAGCTTCCCAAGGGACTGCTGAGAGATTGGTGCCAATCTAATTTGTGGTTCTTAATAATAAACTCTGTTCTTTTCATTTTATCTGGGATTTTTGTACAATATTTTCAGTGTAATCTGTATATAAACATTTCATGATAATGTTGCTTGATGTGGGTCTATTTTAATTAATTTGTTGGGTGGACACATTCAATCTGGACACTCATATCTAGGAAATTTTCTTGAGTTTCTTCTTCGATGATTTATCCCTTCTCTTTTTTGTCTTGTTATCTCTTTCTGTAAATTCAATTATTCAGAAGTTGGACCTTTTGTACTGGTTATCTATTTTCCTAATAATTTGCCTCATTTTTCATTTATTTTTATTTTTGTTCTACTTTCTAGAAGATTTCCTCAACTTCATATTCCAATGATTCTATTGTGTTTTTCATTTCTTCTTTCATATTTTTAATTTTCAAAATATCAGTTTTGTTGATTGGTGCTTTTTGAAGTCTCCTGGGTTTTTTTGGGGGGGGATGTGATATTTATTCATCACTCCAAGGATATTAATGATAATATTGTTTCATGTGTACTTTCTCCTGGATAGTCTCTTTTCCCTTCAAGATGATTTTAGCTATTGATTTGTTTAGATCATTTTCTTTCATATTAGACGATTTCATCAAAAACCTGGACTCTTGTCTGTTTGCTCATAATTAAGAGGGGAAAATAAAAGAGATGTTTGAAATAGCATGAGGATGGGGCTTGTTAACTATGGTTTTCGCTATGGGGTAATATAGCTGAAAAGTTTGACTGAAGAATCCGTAATGTCAATGTCAGTCTTTTATTTATTTATTTATTATTTCATTTCAACTGGTCGAATTCTCCAGGGAAGGCTTTTTTTCCGATCTTCTTCAAAGAGGATATAATCCTGCTTGACAAGGTTCTAAAAACTGAGTGAAGAAAAATATCTAAGGGATCTCAATATCCAATAAGCAAACTTTCCCTAAAGCCCACTTTTAGTATGCCATCACTGCCATAAATTGTACTTTATTCCTTGTAATACAGAGAGTCTCCGTTTGATTTTCTACATAGAATAAAACTTCCATTTTCTACAGGGATAATGAAGAAACAGTCACCCACTTGTATAGAGTGGCGGAGGAAATCTGGAGGAGTTATCTAATTTATCCTCTGATATTTCAAAACAATCTTTCAAAAGTTATGTGTGCTAATAATTCAGGATCTTTGGGGAATTCTGTAGTATAAAACTAGATTGCTCTACAGTTTTCCCTATTGCCAACATCGTATTTATCTTCCTTCATATTACCCTTTTTAGACTTAGGAGTAGCTCAATTACCACACATCTGTCTGCTTTTTAGATTCCACTTTTTTTCTATCTCCTGTTCCATTAATTTAGATTTTTATGAGTGAGATTAAATCATGAAAATGGCTTGACTATAATGTTAGTGGTGTTTGAGAAGAGATCATGGTTAAAAATATGGGTCACTTTTACTTTCCATTGGGGCTTTTTTTTCAATTACTTTATTGAGATCATAATGGCTTATAACATTGTGTAATTTAGGTGTACATTATTATTTATCAATTTCTGTATAGATTGCATCGTCCTTTCTACTGGTAGTCTGATTTTTATGCATCAGCGTACATATGTGCCTCTTTACACCTTTTGCCCAACCCCTAGTTTCCTTCCCAACTGGTAATTGCTAATCTGTTGTCTTTATCCATGTATTCATCTGTCTTCCATATATGAATGATATCATGCAGTATTTGTCTTTGTCTGGATTATTGGGCTTAACATAATACCCTCAAGTTCCATCCATGTTGTTGCAAATGGGATGATTTTTTTATGGCTGAGTAGTATTCCATTATATATATATACCACATCATCTTTATCCATTCCTCCAAAGAAGGGCACTTAGGTTGCTTCTATGTCTTGGAAATTGTGAATAATGCTGCAATGAACAAAAGTGAGAATAAATCTCTTTGGATTGCTGATTTAAAGCTCTTTGGCTAAATTTCAAGTTCTTTGGTCTCTTTCCTCCACATGGTCTCCAACATTTGCTATTTTTTGTCTTGGTAATTATAGCCATTCTGACAGGTGTAAGGTGGTATCTCATTGTAGTTTTGATTTGCATTCCTCTAATAATTAGTGATGTTGAACATCTTTTCATGTGCCTGTTAGGCATCTGTATATAATCTTTGGGAAAAAGTCTTTTCATATCATCTGCCCATGTTTTGATCAGATTTTTTGTTGTTTTGTATGAGTTCTTTATATATTTTGGAAATTAATCCCTTGTCAGATATATGATTTGCAAATATGTTCTTCCAGACTGTGGATTGTCTTTTCATTTTGCTCTTGGTTTCCTTTGTCTTGTAGAAGCGTTTTAGTCCAATGTAATCTCATTTGTTTATTTTTTCTTTGTTTCCCTTTCATGCCTAAACCTGGTATTCAAAAAGATACTGATGAGACTGTGGGGACCTGGAAATGGCCACCCCAAGATATGTCTCTTTGGCATCAGGATTATTTGAGGCTGATTGCTTTTGATAAACTGGGACAGGGAAGGAGGCTCTGAGGAATGGAACTTGCCCTTCCTTAGGACACATTTACATTTGTAAGGTAAATCTCTATCTGTAAAAGGTGCCTCCCTCTCTGTACCAGGAAGAAGAAAGGAGATGACCTACTCTCCAAAAACTCTTAATCAATACCAAAGGCAAGGGCTTAAAATCTGCATTTTATTGTGCTAGTCTGGTAACCTCCTGTAACTGACTTCCCTCCCCCTCCCAACGTTGGCATCTCCTTAAAGATTAAGGATCTTTCTTTAGGCTGGGAACTGATTGCAGCGCTCATCTGTGACCGCCCCCCGCCCCAGCCTGAGGCAACACACCTGCCACCCTGCGGTGTTCACTGGGACAGCAGACCTATCTGTCATTTCCATCAAGCGCTGTGCTGACAGAGCAGCCTCATGACTGTTGTAAAAGGGACATTTCAATCACATGTGAAACACCCCGTTTGGGGGTATATCACCACTATGTGCACCCCACTTCTTCGGTGCCCTTTCTTCCTTCAGGAAGAAAGGCCCCGGGCCATGGTTCCTCATAAAGGTTTGTTTAATTTTCTCTTGCTATTCTGTCTCATGTGAATTTAATTCGTTCTTCGGCCAGACGAACCCACATTTGGGGAGAGGAAATGTCTTCCTCCCCTACAAGACCAATTTCAAAGAGTGTACTGCCTATATTTCCCTCTAGGAGGTTTATGGTTTCATGTCTTACTTTCAAGTGTTTAATCCATTTTAAGTTATTGTTTTATTTGAGTAATATTTTCCCTGAGCTAACATCTGTTGCCAATCCTCCTCTTTTTGCTGAGGAAGATTGGCCCTGAACTAATGTGCCCATCTTCCTCTACTTTATACATGGTACACCTGCCACAGCATGGCTTAAGTGGTGCACAGGTCCATGCCTTGGATCTGAACTGGCAAAACCCAGGTTGCCAAAGCAGAATGTGTAACCTTAACTGCTGTGCCACCAGGTTGGTCCACATTTAGAGTTAATTTTTATGTATGGTGTAAGATAAAGATCTACTTTCATTCTTTTGCATGTAGCTGTCCAGTTTTCCCACACCATTTATTGAAGAGAATTTCCTTTCTCCATTGTATGTTCTTGACTCCCTTGTCAAAAACTAGCTGTCCATAGATATATGGGTCTCAATTCTGTTCCATTGATCTCTATGTCTGCTTTTGTGTCAGTACCATGCTGTTTTGATTACTATAGCCATGTAGTATATTTTGAAGTCAGGAATTGTGATGCCTCCATATTTGTTCATTTTCCTCAGGTTTGCTTTTACTATTTGAGGTCTTTTGTTGTTCCATATAAATTTTATCATTCTTTGTTCCATGTCTGTCAAGAATGTCATTGGGATACTGATTGAGATTGCATCGAATCTTTAGATTGCTTTAGGTATTATGGACATTTTAACTATGTTTAATCTTCCAGTCCATGAGCACGGAATATCTTTCCATTTCTTTACATCTTCTTCAATTTCTTTCAATAATGTCTTACAGTTTTCAGTCTATAGGTCTTCCACCTCTTTGAGTAAACATATTCCTAGATATATTTTATTCTTGCAATTGTAAGTGGGATTGTATTCTTGACTTCTCTTTCTACTGGTTCATTATTAGTATATAGAAATGCAATTGATTTTTTTGATTTGTACTTCTACCTTGCTTTGTTGCTGTAGTTGTTGATTATTTCTAATAGTTTTCTGATTGATTGTTTAGGATTTTCTTTATATAGAATCTTGTTATCTGCAAACAACAAGAGTTTCCTTTCTTCCTCTCTAATTTGAATTCCTTTTATTTCTTTTTCTTGCCTAATTGCTATGGCCAAAACCTCCAGGACTATGTTGAATGGAAGTGGAAAGAGTGGTCACACTTGTCTTGTTCCTGTTCTCAGAGATATGACTTTTAGGTTTTCACTAATTATGATGTTGGCTGTGGGTTTGTCATATTTGGCCCTTATTATCTTGAGATACTTTCCTTCTATAGGCATTTTATTCAAAGTTTTTATCAAAAATGGATTTTGGATCTTGTCAAATGCTTTCTCTGTATCTATTGAGGTGATCATGTTATTTGTATTCCTCATTTTGTTAATGTCGTATATATCATTGATTGATTTGTGAATGTTGAGCCATCTCTGCATCCCTTGCATAAATCCCACTTGATCATGGTGTATGATCCATTTAATGTTTTGCTGCATTCAGTTTGCCAATATTTTGTTGAGGATTTTTGCATCTATGTTCATCAGCAGTATTGGCCTGTAATTTTCCTTCTTTTTGCTGTCCTTTCCTGGTTTTGGTATCAGGGTAATGTTGGACTCATAGAATGAATTAGGAAGCATTCCATCTTCTTCACTTTGAATGTTTGGTAGAATTCTCCAGAGAAGCCATCTGGTCCTGGACTTTTGTTTTTTTGGAGGTGTTTGATTACTGTTTCAATCTCTTTACTTGTGATTGGTCTATTCAGATTTTTAATTTCTTCTTGATTCAGTTTTGGGAGATTCTATGAGTCCTAGAATTTATTCCTTTAATAGTTGCTTTATATACTTTGATGCTCCTGTGTTTGGTGCATATATATTCAAATTGTTATGTCCTCTTATGGAAAATCCCTTTCATCTTTACATATGGCCCCTCTTTTTCTCTCATTGTCATTTTTGTCTTTAAGTCTGCTTTGTCTGATATAAGTATGGCAACATCTGCTTTCTTTTGTTTGCTATTTGCTTAGAGTATCATCTTCCATCTTAACTCTGAGCTTATGCTTGTATTTAAAGCTGAGATGTGTTTCCAGGAGGCAGCATATTGCTGGGTCTTCTTTTTTCTTTTCTTCCAAGGAAGATTGACCCTGAGCCAGCATCCATGCTCATCTTCCTATACTTTATATGTGGGATGCCTGCCACAACATGGCTTGATAAGTTGTGTGTGGGTCCACACCTGGGATCTGAACCAATGAGCCCTGGGCCGCAGTGGCAGAGCACGTGAACTTACCCACTACACCACCAAGCTGGCCCTGGGTTCTTCTTTTTCAATCCACCCAGCTACTCTGTGTCTTTTGATTGGAGCATTCAATCTATTTACATTTAGAGTGATTATTGATATAAGAGGGATTAATACTGCTATTTTATCTCTTGTTTTCTGGTTGTTCTATATTTCCATTGTTTCTCTTCCTTTCTATTTCTGACAACCATTTCACTTAGGTGATTTATGGGGTGATTTTCTCAGTTTTCTCTTTTTTTTATGTATGGTGACTCTACTTTGATTTTTTGTTTAGTGGTTACTATGAGGTTTGTATAAATGATATCATAGATAAGATAGTCCATTTTCTGACAGCCTCTTATTTCCATTAGACTAAGCAGATTCCATTACTTTCCTACTCCCCATCTGAGTTATTCTTGTCACAAATTATTCTGTTTTGTGTTGTGAGTTTATGACTAAGTTGAGTTGTCTATAGTTACTTTCTATGCTTTCTTTCCCTTTATCTTTTAAGTTACAATTAAGTATTTGACACCCTTTTCTGAAACAGCTGCAGTTTTCTGATCTTGTTTGTCTATTTATGTCCTTGCTTAATACTTTTGTGGACCATTGCCCTTTTGTTTCAGGTATGAGGGCATCCTTGATCATTTCTGGTAGAGGAACTCTAGTGGCGATGAACTTCCTCAGCTTTTGTTTCTGGGAAAGCTTTTATTTCTCTATCATATCTGAAGGATAGTTTCACTGGATAGAGTATTATTAGCTGAACATTTTTGTCTTTCCATATTTTGAATATATCTTCCTATTCTCTCCTAGCCTGTAAGGTTTCTGCTGAGAAATCCAGTGAAAGCCTGATAGGTGGTTCATTTGTATGTTATTTTCTTCTGCCTTGCTACCCTTAGTATTTTTTCTCTGTCATTGATTTTCACAGTTTTATTATTATTTTCCTTGGAGAAGGTCCTTTTGCATTGACATAATTAGGAATTCAATTGGCCTCATGTATTTGTAAGTCCAGTTCTTTCCCCTGGTATGGGAAGTTCTCAGCTATTATTCCTTTAAACAAGATCTCTGCTCTTTTCTCCCTCTCTTATCCCTCTTGAATACCTATAATCTTTACATTGCTTTTCCTAATTTAGTGGATATTTCTCAAAAAATTCCTTCATTTTTTTTTTTGAATCTTAGTTGTCTCTCCTCTTCCATCTGAAGCATTTCTATATTTCTATGCTCTAAATCACTAATTCTCCCTCCATAATGTCAGCTCTATTTTTTAAAAGATTCTACATTATTTTTTCTCATTAATTTTGCTCTTCCTATCCAGAATTTCTGTTTGCTTTTTTCTTATATTTTCATTCTCTTTGGTGAAATATTCCTTCTTAACATTAATTTTATTCCTGAGCTAATTGAACTGTCTTTATGACTTTTCTTGTAACTTGTTGAATTTCTTTGACAGCTATTTTGAATTCTCTGTCATTATATTGTAAATTTCTGTGACTTCAGGTTTGATTTCTGGAGACTTGTCATTTTCCTTCTTCTCTGAATTGTCACTGTAGTTTTCATGCTTTTTGATGAACTAATCCTTTGCCATCACTTTTGTGTTAGTATCAGGTCACAGAGTCTACCTACTACCACTTGGGGGAAGCAGGAGCTGTGTTTCTGATCCCACCACATCTGCTGGAAGTTGTGGGGGTACAGTGGGCCCTCTCACTGGCTGAGAAAGCATTTTCATTCACATGTAGATCTGCTGCCACTTCTTCTTGTGGCTAGCGTGCTTAGTGGATGGAGCTGGGAGTCTGAGCCTGGGCTACTTGTTGGGACTGCAGTGGTATAATGGGCTCTTGCACCAGCTGGGAAAGCATTCATGCATGGGCACAGGGATGCCCCCACTTCTTACAGTCTCACTGAGGTGTATGCCCTTTTGTGGGTCCACAGAGGTATCATGGGCCTTCCTGCTGGCCAAGCACATGTTTGTGTGTGTATGGATAGATCTGCCACAACCGCTTCTTAGGGTCATGCTTGCTGCTGTGCTTGGTGGGCAGGGATTCTTCACAGAGTCTAAGCCTGGGCCACTCATTGAGACTGCAGCAGCACAGTGGGCTCTCCTCCTGGCCAGGAGAGTGTTCACACATGGCCCCAGGGCTGCCTCTGCCTCTTACTACAGTCACGCTGAAGCACCTGCCCACTTGCGGACTGCAGCAGAACTCTGGAAACTCCCACCCAGGAAAGCATTTGCACACACACACAGGACTGCTGGGGAAGGGTTGTGGGAGTGCTCACCTATCTCCACTACTTCCCAGAGGCCCAGTCCCTCTACCTCCAGGTTTATAGCCGCATGGGTCTCTGAGGTGTCCTGTTGTGCTGTGTGGGTGTTCTCCATTGGTCAGTGAATGTCCATTTAGTTGTAGTTCAAAGGGGAAGAGATAAAGGAAATACCTTTATCAACCACCATGTTGCTGACATCACTCCTCCATTTGGGTTTTAAATGCCTAAAATGATGTTTTCAATCCACTGTCCTTAACTGAAAGTCAAGTGACATGATTTTCCCGTAAAGTCCTCACATCATTTTCTTAGTTGATGCACCATTTCTAGGCCTCACCAAATCACAAACAATTAGTGGCTGCCAAATCCAACTCTATTTCACAATAGCCCTAGCTGTGTTTGCAGACCATGATGTGAACACTGAAAACTGCAAATAAATCTATTTTCTCATTGCACTCCAGAAAGTTTTTGGAAAAAAAGAAGGAGGCTAACACAGTCCAATTGTGTGCAGTTATTAGAGCCATTTTAGAAGGCTACCTCTGTAATTTGCTATAATGTTCAATGGATTTCCAAAGAGAAAATTTTTTAACAACAAAAATGTTCCTTAAAAGGTAACAGATACCATCTCAAGAGAGAGGTCATAACTTTATATTGATTGACTCAAATACTTAGGTAAAGTCCAGTTACGACTATGTTTCTATCTAACTTCTACCATGAGTTAAAAAAAAAATTTCCTGTTATGTCAAGCGCTATGTATAAAAAAGTTTTATCACAGCAGTATTTGAAATCCATTTTGATATTTTCAGTAATAGAATCTGACAAGTGTCTGTCTTTTCAGTCAGAAAATACACTTTCTGCAGCATGCAGCATACTACTACTTCTATCTTGCAATATTTACTGAGTGTCCACATTGTATACAGAGAATGAGGTTTTATGTACTTCTGATAAGTAGACATAAGGGCTTGTATTTGATACCCTCTCAGGATTCAGTAGAGTAATAAAGACTGACATTCTCTATAACCTCTGGTGAACTGAATGTAGGTACAAGTACTCTATTTTTCCTTAAATTTGTATTTACTTGATTCTTTCCTTATGTTGAGCCAGATTTAATTTTCTATTTCACTAAAGTAACAAAACTCCCAAATATTTTACTTAAATATATTGATTTACTGACAGTAATTTTGAATGGAAGCCTAGCTGATTGAGAAAACACTAAATCTTAAGATCGCTATACAACCACACTAGAAGTGAAGAAAGTTTATGGAATTTGTTCTTTGGAACTGCTAGGAATCAGAGGTTGAAATAGGTTTCCTTAGAATGCACTTATTATCTAACCTAATACTGAAGTCCAACAACTTAACTCCCTGAGATATATTTAAAACTATGACGTTGGGGCCAGCCCTGTTGCATAGTGGTTAACATTCCACATGCTCTGCTTCAGCAGCTCAGGTTCATGGAATGAACCTGGGTTTCGATCCCAGGTGTGGACCCACACCACTTGTTGACCATGCTGAGGTGGCAAACCACATGTAAAATAGAGGAAGATTGGCACAGATGTTAGCTCAGGGCTAATCTTCCTCAAGCAAAAAAAAGAAAAAAGCAGATGGGCAGCAGATGTTAGCTCAGGGTGAATCTTTCTCTCACACACACAAAATATGACATGAAAAAAACTTAGAAAACAGAAGTTTAAAGTCTTCCAACAATCTATTTATAGAAGCACATGTAGACAATTTTAGGGACTCTGCAGTGACAGCAAAGGCTATACAGACTTTCTGTCTTGGGAGAGAAGCAGAAGGGTCATTGATAGTGTGTTGCATATTAGTGCAGGACATGAAACGTCCAAATATGTAACATCACTGGTGACTGTCAGAATTGTGCACTGGGATTCATAAGACCAAAAGATTAGCAATTTGAATATAGACATATTGAAAATGCTTGATCAATTCTATAACACATGGACCTGAAAACTAGGAAAATACACAGGAAAGAGGGGACTACAAAAGTTTATGACATCGCCTTTGGGATCTCCATACAACAGCCTCCTGCCAGCAGACAGAGTGATATAGTTACTGATTGTCGATACTCCTGAGTCTAGGTAGAGAGCATGGGAACACTCACTTGTTACTATTTAGCATCCTGAATATACTCAAGAATATTTTGATTTGGAGCATACGATTTGCAATAACTGTGTAGAGACCAAAAAATGTGTTTTATATGGAGGCAAAAAATAAGTTTTCAGTTGCCTAAATATTTCTAGGATTAGACTAGAGACTTGCAATATTTTTCCCTGTAATTTGGATGACCTGTCATTCACCAGCTTGTCATATTCTCATAGATATACTCATTTTAACAAATAAGAAAGCCATTCAACTTTGTGGAAAATGAGGCACTATAATTTGTAATTTCTACTTTTGTTAAAAGTATATCAGTTACAATAGACGGAGGGTTGCAAATGAGCAGAAGTGATATAATGCAGAAAATGTAGTGTTTGTTGCAATAGACAGGAAATTATTGCAAAATACTGGTGCTTTATCTATTACAATTTCTTTTTTGCTTCATCTATTAATGATATCAGATTTTTTGTTGCATGCCTCAAAACTGATCACAAACAAAAGTGCTCCAATATCATGGTTGAAAACTGCTCTGTTTGACTAAATTTGTCTATACTTGTACCTAAAAATATGTGCCACATTTATTGAATAACACCACAAGGATAAAATATAAGCTAACAAACTCATTCTTGTAAAAAAAGTAGACAGCTGATAGAATCTCAGAAAAAAAGATGTGAACGGCAAAGTTACAGAGGCTATTCTGTAACCAGAACAGCTATTCTTAGGAGAATATATATTTTAAAGCTTTTCAGTAATAATTTTGTTTTATGTTAGGCAATATGATGTAGACGTAAAAAGTTTGGAGCTCTCGATCTATATTACCTGGGTTCATATTATGTCTCTTCCATTAACTTCAATTAGGTCATTGGCAAATTAACCAAACTGTGCCTCTGTTTCCTCAATCTGAAGATATTTGTGGTATAACATTAATAGCTCTGTTGTGAAGATTAAATAGATTAATGTTTATATAGCATATATGAAGTGTCTGGCATATATGAAGTACTCCATAAATGTTATTTATTATGTGAGATATTAATGCAATATGCTCAAAACTGTGCTATATGCTACCGGAATTGGAATAATGACTTAATTTTTTAACTGCATATATTTGATATTATATGACCACATGAACAAACCTAATAAGAAAGAAAATTCTATGCCTGCTATTTTAGAATCACAAGCAAACAAGTTTCGTTAGTGTGGAATAATGTGATTTTGTACATCTGGAACAAATAGCAAAGTGGGCTTCCAAGGCTTTGACAGTCCAAATAACGAAAATATTATTTATTTAGAAGTGAGAACCATTAAAATTATTTTGAACACTGAGGAAAATTACAATAGTCTTATGCTCTTAAAGTCACCTCATTATATATATTCATAATTTCATATATTGGTCACAGTCCCAAACATTATACTCACATAAATAAAAAAGATGGTTAAGTCTCACCATGTTAGTAATAAATTAACATTAAAATGCATGATTTCTCTATTTCCTAGTGCTAAAATGAGCCTGAACAAATTATGAGATGATACTTAAGTTATATACATTTGGCAAACAGATAGTCATTATTAAAACGCAATAGCTCCTTTGGATTGCAAATAAAAGCATTTCTAGGAAGCTCACTGTATGACACTTCTTAACTGCAATGATAAAATATAAATTAACAGTGATTTGTTAATTTGGACACCAGAAACAAGAAAATTAATGTTTTTGCTTTAACGATGTACAAATTGTTCTGTAGTTCCAAAATAAGATTAACAGTATTCGAGCCTTTCATTGTATAATATATTTTCTTAGGAGCTAAGATTTAGATTTTCAGACTTTTAGGAAAAAACACTTGTTTAAAAATTGGAAGACAAATTTTTTTACGTCCATTTATCTTATACAATGAGCTGCTTGGTTCAATTTTCCTAAAAATGAAAATAAAACACATTTTAATATTATTAATTAACATTTAAAAGAACTCAGTGCTCAAAATTAAACTCTATAATCAAAGAAATCTTTAATTTATTGCCACATTTTTATGCTCATGAAAAATGATTAATTTGCACCTGGAGAGAATAAAAAACTCATCCATTCAAAATGAGACAAAGTTTCATTTAGGAAATTTCATCCATATTTATTTAAATTGCATTACAAAATGAATATTTTCATGGAGCCATAGTTATCAAAGCAGATTATTAGAGGTTGATAATTAACTTTTCACAAGTGGAAATTAGCATATACTATATGAGCATTGTGTATTAATCAACTAATACCTAGTAAGGTACTCACCCAGGATTTCTAGCTTAATGAAAGATGGCAGCAAATAAAACTAATTAAAGAGGACATCAAAAATTCTATAGATGATTGACTGAGATAGCTGGATTTTAATTATTATAATTTTAGCTTCCTCATTTGTCTTCAAATTATTTGAAAATTTATTTAGTATACCAAATTAATATTCAAACATGTTTAATTTAATGTTGTATTTCATTATTTGGTGTTTTCTTTTAATTCCTTTCTATCGCAGTATTTTTAAAACAATCTTACAGATACTGCAAGTCACGCAATAAGAGTGAACAAACAGGTAATAAGCATGCAGTTCATGATGAGAAGCTTTAATGTACTTTCTCTATTTTATAATCATATTCTAAGTCCAAATCTTCCCTATGCTGCAGACAAGGGAATATGGTCATAATGGGTAATAGCCATAGGAAAAGTCAAAAGGAATTAAAACTTTGCTGCTGTGGCTGGCCCAGTGGCATAGTGGTTATGTTCACGCACTCTGCTTTGGTGGCCCAAGGTTCACTAATTCAGATCCTGGGCACAGACTTAACAGAGCCTATCAATCCATGCTCAGGTGGCATCCCACATAGAAGAACTAGAAGGATGTGCAACCATGTACTGGGGCTTTGGGGAGGAAAGAAAACAAGAGGAAGGTTGGCAACAGATCTTAGCTCAGGACCAATCTTCCTCACACACACACACACAACAAAACACTTTGCTACTTTTCTTCTTCTTCTTCTGTTGTTGCTGTTATTTTTGTTCTTCATCATCTTCCTTTTCTTTCTTCTCTTTGTGCTCCTCTTCCCCTTACTTGCTTTGATTTGGATGGGCAGAATTGGGCTTGTGAAGCTAAATTTCCTGAAAACTGAAGACATCAAAAGTAAACAAAATTTGTTTCTTAGAGTAAATATATTCTGGCAAGCAGTTCCTAACACTTCATAATGCCAATGTGGACTAGAAAGGAACTTAATCAATCTTTTAAGTAGCTAAATTACATGAAATATTTGGAGAATTCTGATGCTTGATTGAATTTTAACTCTCTGCCTATTTAATTTGTAGTTATACGTACGTCTTTATTGGTATATTGTTCCCCCTCATTGTTCCAAATTTGCTGTAAAATGTATTCTCCAGAAAAGCTCCAATTCAGTTCTTGAAAAATCAGGCAACTTTCCGCCCTGTTTTTAATGTCTTTCTTGCACTGAGGTATATAGTTTAGAAAACAAAGTAGAAAGTTTAAGATTTAAGCACCTGAGAAAATGCCTTTATATCAATTTAATCTAAATATTTATTATTTGCATGTATAGAAACAAGCAAGGTTAATACAATAATATATTTTTTCATCTTTCTGTATGTACTCAGCCTAAATTCAGTGAGAACAATGTTTAAAATTCACAGTGAAATACATATACATCCAATCTTTCAAGTTCTTTCTTTTTTGGTAAGGAAGATTAGCTCTGATCTAACATCTTTGCCAATCATCCTGTTTTTTGTGTGTGGGAGGCCTTCACAGCATAGCTGGTGAGCGGAGTAGGTCTGCACCCAGAATGCAGACTGGTGGATCTGGGCCGCCAAAAAGGAGCACATAGAACTTTAACCACTTGGTCATGGGGCTAGCCCCTGCAATCTTTCAAGTTCTGAAATATATTTCAATTGCTGTGGAGATTTGAGCTAAAGAGGGCTGATTTATTTCTGCAATAACTTCTCTGGTATATGTTCTTAAAAGAATAGTTAAGAAGTTAACCTATGGGCATTGAAGTATAAATATATGGGGCATTCACACCTGAGTTGTAACTCTCATTTTTAATAGCTTTTTCTCTTTTGTCAGAACTATTGGTGGCACAGTGGTTAAGGGCACATGTTCTGCTTTGGTGGCCCGGGGTTTGCAGGTTCCGATCCTGGGTGTAGACACGGCACTGCATGGCAAGCCATGCTGTGGCAGTCGTCCCACATATAAAGTAGAGAAAGATAGGCACGGATGTTAGCTCAGGGCCAGTCTTCCTCAAACAAACAAAAATAAGTATATCCATATATAAATGTGACAAAATAGCTGTCGTTAAAGAATAGTACAGATGAAAGCTGTTTCATGTCATATTTACCAAGCAGTAGAAGAATAACAAGACGTGCTGTAGAATTGCTGGCAAATCCTTTTTTATGAATAGGGGGAATTCCTCATAGTTGTTTGAAATGTTTGGCATTACAAATATAGGTACTGCATAGAATATCAAAATTGCTTATAGATATAAATTGATGGAAATACTGAAATAAAGCCCGGGACAGAAATGTTTGAATTACACTCATCTGGCCTAGCATTCTATCATAAAACAAGTTTAGGTATCAGATTATTCTGGATTTATTAAATTGCTCTTCAGTTAGACTTGTAAATATTTAACTTAGGAACTGCTTTTTGTGTTGTGTTTATGCATGTATTATTTCTATTTTGTTATTGTAACTGGTTGGTTCTGAATATTTCCCTGTAGTAGAGGGACAAAATGAAGACTAAATGCAATAATGAGTGTATTTGTCAATATAAAATAGGTCAAACTCTAGTAAAAACAACCACCCCCAAAAACAGTATCATAGTACAAGGTTGCTTCTTGCTCACACTACATATTTCACATAGGAAGGACTCTGTTTCCCCCTGCCACTCAAGGACTCAGGCTGAAGAATGCTCTGTTATGTTTTACCTGCACTATTTGAAATACCTGGAGTTAAACAGAGATTCTGCATACCATTCAATACCCCAAAAAACAAACAATCCAATTAGAAAATGGGCAGAGGAACTAAATAGGCATTTTTTTTCAAGGAAGACATCCAAATGGCCAACAGGTACATGAAAAAAATGCTCAGCATTACTAATCATCATAAAATGCAAATCAAAACCACAGTGAGATATCATCTCACACTTGTTAAAATGACTATTATCAAGATGAGATAAGTGTTGGTGAGCATGTAGAGAAAAAGAAAGGCTTGTGCAATGTTGGTGGGAATGTAAATGGGTTTAGTCACTATGGAAAACAGTACGGAGATTCCTCAAAAAATTAGAAAATAAAACTACCATATGATACACCAATTCTACTTCTGGGCTTATATCTAAAGGAAACGAAAATAGGATATTGAAGAGATACATGCACTTCCATGTTTATTGCATGGTTATTCACGAAAGCAAAGATATGGAAAATATCTAAGTGTCCATCCATGGATGAATGGATGAATAAAATGTGATATGTATATTTATATATATACATATAAAATAAAATGTTATTCAGCCATGAGAAAGAAGGAAATCCTGCCGTTTGTGACAGCATGGATGAAACTTGAGGATGCTATACTAAGTGAGATAAGGCAAACAAAGACAAATACTGTTTGCTATCACATATATGTGGAATTTAAAAAAAGCTGAACTCATAAAAACAAAGTAGAACAGTGGTTACCAGAGACTAGGGGGTGGGGAAATAAGAGAAATGTTGTTTAATGGTACAAACTTGCAACTAATAGATAAATAAGTCCCGGAAATCTAATGCACAGTATAGTGATTATTGACAACAATATTGTTCTATAAGCATCAAAATTCCTGGGAGACTAGTTCTTAATTATTCCCATCAAAAAAAGAAATAAGTATATGATGTGATAGTGATGTTAGCTAATGCTACAATGGCAATCATATTGCAATATATAAATGTACCAAATTAAAATGTTGTACACCTTAGACTTACATAATGTTACGTATCAACTGTATTTCAATTTTTTAAAAAAAGGTAAAAAATAGATTTTGATTGATTGCATGAAGTCTTTTTGCTTCCTGAGCCTTGAAATGACCCACAATGCTTCCCTTCATGGTTATTTGACCAGACCTAGTCACCTGGGCCCACATAATCACAAAATATCTGAAAAATGCAGGCTTCCTTCTTGTCTGAAAGAAAAAGAGAACCAGATATCTGTGAGAACCATTAATATCTACTCCACATGTGCTTTCATTTCTACCATGAATTTTAGATAGCCTCTTTAAATAAATTTACATATCAATTGTGTTTTCCAGGTATTTATTATCTTGTGGGTGGGTGTGCAGTGAAAGAGGGAAGTGGAGGTGGGGCAGTATGAAGATAAATATCCAATTCAAATTAGTTTTAAAAATAATATAACATATTTTTATTATTAGGATGCTTACATTAGGGAGCAGAATTCTTAAGCTAGTTTGAATGGTTTTGTTACTTTTGACAAAATAGTCCCAATTTGTTTACTGTATGGTTTCTAGCTGTACACAGTTTTGTTCTATTTCTTTAAAACTTTGGAAAATATATAAGGAGTATTAATTTTAAAAAGTTATAATAGCTTCCATTTTAAAGCAATCACTGTGTTCTTGGCACATGCTTTATATATTCTATCTTATTTAAATTTTCATCATGCTTATGAAGTAAGTAATTATTTTCATTTTATGGTTGAGGAAACTAAGCACCAGAGAGTTAAATAAATTACTTGATGTCAAATCATTGATGAGTTTTAGAGTTCAGATTTTAAGTCCAGGTTTGTTCAATTCTAATGATTCCAATGCACATACACTTAAATTTGTTGTTAATGCCATCAAGTCAATTTTGATTCCTAGTGACCCTGTATATAGCAGAGCAGAACTCTGCCTGGTCTTTTTGTGCCATCCTCTCACCTTCCTGCACTATATCAGACAATGCTCCACTGCTAGTCATAGGGCCAATTTTTTTTGTAAGTAGGTGGCCAGGTCCTTCTTCCTAGTCTGTCTTAGTCCAGAAGCTCTGCTGTAACCTATATACTATGGGTGACCCTGCTGATATTTGAAATACTGTTGGCATAGCTTTCAGCATCATGGCTACATGCAGCCACCACAGTATGACAGCTGACAGATGGGTGATGTGGTTCCCTGACGGAAAAAATCCTGAGCTGTGGTAGTGAGAGAACCAAACCTTAATGACTAGACCACTAGGGCTGGCATGCACTTAAATATCACACTATATTTCTTCAAATATATATATGGAAATGTTCTAAATTGTTTAATAATTGGCTATTAGAAAATCTCATTCCCCAGCCTTGCCAAGAATCAAAGGGTTTTCCTATGAGTATCAATTGAAATCATATTTAATGAAGAGCTTCAATCAATCTTTGAGCAATAAAACTCAAGTAACCTAAAACTTAAAAATAACCATATGGAATGAAGTTGACACAGTTTTATTGTTGTTGTTGAGACAGAAGTAAACAAAAACAAAGCCTTAAGTTATGAAGGGTCTTGCTATTTACACTTCTCATTTGAATTATTGCACAACAGTTACTATTATACAATGTCACTTCCCTGAATTTTCCCTTAAATAAACATATCTGTGGTTCATCTCTTAATTTTTGTCCCATATCCACTAGGCAAAACTGCTTGCATTATTATATTAATGCAAATGTAAACTTTTCACTCTGTTCACTTTAACCTACTTTCTTCTCTCATTAAGTGTCATTGATTTATATGTGATTATATAACTACTCATTTAAAAAAAATCCTAGGGTAAAATGTATCTCAGACTCAGAATGGAAGAATGTAATTATTACCATGTTTGTGTATGGAGTTTCTGGGTAAATGTTAGACAGAGGTAAATTGGTAGGTACTTTTCATCCTGTGCTTTCATGAATGGTAAAACAGTCTTCAAAGCAAAACTAGCCCTTCCATTGTCCTGGTTTGGTGTTTGAAAGCCCCTGGATAGTTGTCTATTTTAAGGCCTTTCCTAAAATCTTTTAAGTTTATGTTATTATAACAGAGAGTTATCTATATTATCTAACATCAACAGAAATCTGTTCTTCTAGAACCATTCTTGACCACTGATCACCTAGAGAAAAGAAGAGATCTTTAAGGAAAGATAAAGCAGGATGGGAGAATTTTAATGCATAAGAAAGAAAAAAGAATATAACTTTAGGCCAAGTTAGTATATGAGTATAGGTCATGGCCCTAAACCCTCCAGAACAAACAATAAAGACACTGATGGAGAGAGGAAGACAATAAAGAAAGACTAGGTACCCAAATGCCATATGAAGTTGGAGTAGTCCACTAGGAAGGTAAATCATGACAGAGAGTGAGTGGTGCACACTGAACTCAAGCCATAATCTTTATTTTTTCTGTTTTTATCTAATATAATATTTATTCCTTTCAACTATTCAGAATTAAGTGTGATATTCATTATAGTATCAAATAATTAACAATGTATTCAACAGAATAAGGAATATGATCTGATAATCACTGAACTATGTAATGGGTTTCACTTATCAAGTGGTATGCCCTGAACTCAAGCCATAATGTTTAGAAATTAAATCTTATGTACCTTTATTTTAAAGACACTGCCTTTCTTCAAAGTTATTTTTGAATCATTTTCATGGGAAGTAGGACAGAGAAACAACCAAATGTAAGTCCTTAATGTACCCAAATTCTCAGTAGACTAAAGTCTTTCTTGACACTCTAATGTATTTAGTAATCTCATGTTTCTTCCAAAACACAAGCTAATCACAGTATACTTTATGATAGAATAAAATAAATATATTGTTATGCCAAACTTACTATCATGATTAAAGTTAGAGATTCAAATAAGCATGACTAGATTTCTAAATTATTTCCCCTGTGGGATTAAATATGCAGCAAATGAGCAGAATAAAATGCAGGTGATTAGCTGCAACAAGCAAAGATATAGTAACCATATATTTCTTCATTTCATTTGTATTGATCTCTGTTTATACTCACAGAATTGGTTTCTTAACCTGTCTGGCTGAGGTTAAGGGAATAGGAGAAGTTACATGTATTTGGAAAGTGATGTATGTGAGCAAAAATGAACATAGTTACATTCAATGTTTGTAAGTGAACTTGAAAATGAAATACCAATCTCACAGTTTATTTATAATATTCCTCCCAAAAAAGGCATAACTATTAGACTAGAAGTCAAATGATCTGTGCTGTTTCCCATGTGTGAAGTTGAATTTAACTTCTTTAAGCTTTAATTTCCTTATGAATAAAATGAGGAAGTTATATAACTATTCTTAAAATACTTTTTGGAACATGGTGAAATCAATTCAGGTGGTTATGAGCAGGATTTATTAATGAAATAGAATATAAAAGAAAATATTAATGTTCACTGAATATATTTCATAAATCACTTTGATCAGTTATGACTGTGCATGTGTGTGTGTGTGTGTTTGGGGCAAAAAAGTTAAAAGATGCTTCATGCCAGAAGTCACAGTCAGAAATATTTATAATCCACTAGACTATACTATTCTTTGTGTCTTTTCTTTATCTAAAATATTATGTTCTATATTTATTTGGATTTAAGACATGATCAATTAACCATACTAATTAATTTTAAACCCTACTTGATAACATACTGTGGGGACCTGGATTTGGCCACCCCAAGATATGTCTCTTTGGCATGATGATTATTTGAGGCTCGTTACTTTGCAGACAGGAGAGCAACTGAAAAGTAGAATTTACTTACCCTTTGTAAGAGACATTTACATTGTAAAGGAACTCTCCATCTGTAAAGATATCTCCCTCTCTACCAGGAAGAAGGGGAGATGACCTTATCTCTAGAAACTCTTAATCAATGGGGAAGGCAAGGACTTAAATCTGCATTTGTTTATTGTGCTTGTCTGGTAACCTCCTGTAACTGACTCCGCCCACCCCCAAAATCCTCCTTTGTCTTTTGGCTGGATATGATGTTTGAGGTGGTGGTTTAGACCATTTTGGTGAGTTGCTCAGCTTGCCTGAGCCTCTCCCATCTATACATTGACAAATAGAAATGGCAAGCAATAGGATATATTGGAGTACATGAGGAAGTCATTTGATGTAAACCTAATTTGGCCTGACTTTGCTATTTTTTCCAAAAGGGCCTGACTGTGGCCATTGAGCATGCGTTGTATATCTGCTTTAAAACATTTACTATGGAAAGAACAAAGGCCCTTGAGACAAAGGTGCAACTTCCCTCCCACTCCCAACATTGGCATTCCCTTAAGGATTAAGCATCTTTCCTTAGGCTAGGAACTGATTGCTGCTCTCACCTGTGATCACCCAGCTTGAGACAATAGACCTGCCTCCTGCAATGCCCTCCGAGATAGCAGACCCCCTACCTGCTGTGTCCATCAAGCGCTGTGCCAACAGGGCAATCTTGTGACTATTGTGGGAGGGACATTTCAATCATATGTGAAATGTCCTGTTTGGGGGTATATAACCACTCTGTGCACCCCACTTCTTTGGTGCCCTTTCTTCCTTCAGGAAGAAAGGCCCCGGGCCATGGTCCTCATAAAGCTTTGTTTAATTTTCTCTTGCTATTCTGTCTCATGTGAATTTAATTCATTCTCTGGCCAGACGAACCCAGAGAAGGTAGAGAAAATGTCTTTCACCCCTACAATACACAAATGGTAAAAAGATAGTTATTTATGATACATCTGTAAATTTTTGTAGATACAAAACTTCTATATATTATTACAGCATATAGTTTCTCAAAAATAATTTGTCTGAAATGTATATGGAACAATAAAGTTATACTGAGATTCAGATGATGTATTATCATCTACATTAACTTTCTAAGCAAATTGTTGCTACATACTAGCCTAATAGCAGTCATGACTAAAATTGTTTTCATTGCCTGTGTTAATTTGCAATTATCTCAAAATAAAAGTTCGATAAAATTGTATGCATTGCTATGCATAATTTGAAGTTACAAAGAGTCAAAACACTTATTGTTAAACTTTCATATGCCTAAGGTCAATTTATTCATAAAAATGAATTTGATCAATTAAATTTTAATACAATTTTTTTCCATAATGGATCATAAAAACCCAGAAGTAAGGAAATTAGGGAGCTCAAACT
Organism: Equus quagga; assembly: GCF_021613505.1. Classification (NCBI taxonomy): domain Eukaryota; kingdom Metazoa; phylum Chordata; class Mammalia; order Perissodactyla; family Equidae; genus Equus; species Equus quagga. The sequence continues at coordinate 52,388,877 of NC_060276.1, forward strand.
TTGTACAATATAAGCAATTGGTATAGCTACTTATCTACTGTATAGATGCTTACTAAACAACACAAAGACTCTGTAGGTTTTAAATTTCTTCTGTTAATCTGGAAGTTTTCCTTGGTAATTGCCCAGCTCAATAGTAGGTTGACAGAAACTACAGGAGTGAGGCTAGAGAGAAGTTCAGTTGTTTTGCAAATATTTTTTTCTAGCATCAGCAATAGTATCTCTTGACAAAGAGTCTGGGAGCTGTGACTTGGTAGAGAGAGGGAAAGTTACAATATTTTAAAAATATTTGGTTCTAAACCAACAGAAATATAATTTCAGAATTGCATAATCTTTCTCTGAATGTCATTGGCACAGAGTATAGACCTATGTGTAAAAACATTTATACTGCTCCAAAGCAAGCTTTCTATAGCACATGCCACACCCTTTGAAGTAGGAGAATGCAGAAATTCAGAAAAGGAGGCATTCCAGGGGGAGTTCAACTGAACATATATAGGATTGCTACACGCTGGAACTGAACTTGAGTATAAGATACAGAAAAAGAAGGCCATGGGCATGAGGGTATAAGGTGTTAAAGTTGGAGAAAGAAAGATAATGAAAACCACACTGAGATTCAAAAGAAGAAAATAAATCTGCAAATAGTCAAGAAATATAGTATAGGTAAAACTTGCTACAACAGAAGACTGATGAACAATTATAAATGGTTTATTTTCTGAATGAATAATAAAAAAGTGACTATGAGAAAAACTAGATTTAAAAATACATAGAACTTACTTAAAGTATTTTTTACTTTAGAAAAAGGATTCAAGTGATTTCTCTAGCAGTATGGAATGAGTGAGGTAACCTATGTATAAAGTACGTGTTCTGCTTGTAACATCATAATCATCCATTAAGTATCAGATTGACTTTTACTTTTTTAATTATAAAAAAATTATTTTTTCTAGCTGTATTAAGATAAAATTGATTTATAATGTTGTTACTGCACAAAGGGCATGATCTGCTTGACACAAGAGAAAAACCAGTCATCAAGAGGCAAGATGGTGGCAGAGAGGGGGCATTTTATAACAGCTTGCTAGCAAGAGGGAAGATGGCCAACTAATGTCCAAAAGAACCATCTTAAAGGGGGCACAGAATCTTGAAGCAGTTTTATAGGCCAGTGGGTTATTGGGGAAGAAGTTAGGAATGTTGACCCAGGAGTCACCATAGCAGATCTTTCAGTTTTCATTGATGATGGCTATCAGTGTAGACTCTCTGTTCAGGGGATATCACATTCCTAATGAACTCAAAAGAAGGAAGTTATCATCGTATTGCAGCTGTGAGGTACATGAACAAGCAGGGGCCATAAAATCTACAGAGCAAGTGAATCTCCCTGAAGGAGCATATCTGGCTGGGTTAGTTAGTCAGAGGCCATTCAAAGTTATAATATGGTCTCTTTTCTACAATTTGGCTTCCCTTATGTCAACCTTGTGTTGAGCCAATATCAATGTTTCATAAGACTAATGGATATAATGTGATGCTTTGACATATGCACATATTGTGTATTGATTATCACTATAAGATTAGTTAACTCCTCCATCACTCATATAATTACTGTATTTTTTTTTAGTGACAACTTTTAAGATCTACTCTCTTACTAACTTGCAAGTATATTGTATTGTTACCTATAGTCACCATATTGTACATTCAATCCCCAGGACCTATTCATCCTATAACTGGAAGTTGGTACCATTTGACCAACATCTCCCCATTTTCCCCACCCCTCAGCCCCTACTAAAGACCATCCTTTAATGTTTCTATGAGTTTGGCTTTTTTAGATTCTACATATATGTGAGATCATATAGTATTTGTCTTTCTATGTCTGACTTATTTCACTTAGTATAATGTCCTTGGGGTCCACCCATTTTGTCACAAATGGCAGGATTTTCTTTTTTTTAATGGCTGAAATATATTTATCCATTCATCTGTTGATGGACACTTAGATTATTTCCAAGTCTTGGCTACTGTGAATAATGCCACAATGAACATGGGGGTGCTGATATGTCTTCAAGATAGTGATTTCATTTCATTCCAATATATACTGTTAAAAAAATTCAATGACACTTGTTAAAGATGATAAAGCAGACTATATGGAGGACCATAGCAACAGATATAGGGACCACTGCAATGGGATTTTGCAATGGAGGAGAGAAATTGGGCCCAATTCTAAATACAACATGAGTGAGTGGAAATTTATTGCCAAGGAGAAGTATAAGGATCAGTAGATGAAATATTACTTAAAAAAATATCAGAGTGTTTACCTTGATAACAAAATGGAGTAACATATGTCAAGGCTTCCAAATGGAGCTGCATGGTCATTAAGGAAGTGGGGGTAATACACACACACCACATCCACCATCATATGTTTACTGAACATTTGAACTTTGCCTGACAGCAGAAGTCACATCTTGAAGCACTTCCTCATTCCAAGAGGAAACTATCTGCCTAGATATAACCCAAGACCCAACTAAATGCTGGCAAGCCAGCTCACCTCATGCCAGAATGTCCAATGTGAACATTTGTAGGCCTACGTCCGTTGCCTCTTTAAACCTCTGCCTCCTTTGTCTTCCTTTGTGCACATTTGAGTTTCTACTCAGATCTGTGTCTCCTGAATTACAATTCTTGAGACCTCAAATAAACTTTTTGCCTCTTTTGCCGTATACACCTCTTATTCATTGACATTACATGGTGTCAAAAACGTGTAATTCAGAGTGAGTGAACTCCGATTCTGACACTGCTTCACAGACACAAGCGAGGCACAAAGAGTCCTTTTGTGCTCTATCATCTTCCTTGGTGGCCCCTGTCCACAGCAGTACGTCTTCCTGGGCTCAGACCTCCCATTTTTAGTAGAAATCCAGGCTCATAATTTGAGGGTCATTTGATACTGGTTTTGGCCGTTCTTTTGTTGTCAGTTTTGTTAAGAAGCTTCTGTTTGTTTTCATTCCTTTGTTGGGCCTTTGTTTCTTTTGTAAGTACTTACAAATGGGAAGTCCATTTTCTAAGGAGATCACTGAAGGGTAGCCCCCCAGGGACCCCTGCTGGTTTTGTTTAAAGAATACTGATGTTTTACATGCAGATTTTTGTCCTACTGGATTCACATTACTCAGGACAATTTGAGGCTTCACTGGCCTAAATGGGACTCCTCTGAAATTCCTAAATTGTGCACTCAATTGGAAAAAGTTATCAAACTAAACAAATTGAATGGGAAGCTTATTTTAATTGGTATCTCGAGGCCTCTAAATAAAACACTGAAAAAGTTGCTTCCCTGAAAGCTGTTAATTCTAAACTCACAGAGGCCAATTCAGACCTCTAAAAGTCTTGCAAAGCTAGAAAAGTCAGCCATCACTTCTTTTGCTAATGTCACTCCCTCAGCTCTTCCTTCAACCACGTTCAATTCCTAAGACTGAAGGAAAGTTTTAAGTTACAATTACCCTGAAACTCCTAGGGGGAAAAATGTGTATTTTTCTCTCTGTTCTTCAAAATTGTAAATTTTACCATGTGTTTAGAATGTAAATAACCCAGGAGATAACAGCCCACAATTACCTGAGACTAAACCTGGCTCACTCAAACAATAAAACTCGAAGTAAAAAAATAAAAAAGAAAAGAAAACATTTAAGCAGTTAACTTTAACTTTTTCCATCTGCCAGAAACAAAATTTGAATCCAATTTGTATTTCTTAACTCATGGGCCTTGTATTATTGTACCTGATTCATGGCCAAAATTTTTTAAATAAAAGCTATAAGATCTCTGTTTGTGCCTGTCAATATATATGTACGTATGTTATATATCTGATATTTTTCTACCTCTGGACAGTATTATCAAAATTCATTATTAAAAAGCTCTATTTAATTAACTTAAAGTAAGAACTTATATAAATTATTTCCAAATATAATAAAAACTAACTCAAATGCTTTTCAAGTTCAAGTGATCTGGGAAAATCTTTAATAAAAGATAAAGTTTGTTGAGGCCAGCCCCGTGGCCAAGTGGTTAAGTTCACACGCTCTGCTGTGGCGGCCCGGGGTTTTGCCCGTTCGAATCCTGGGTGCAAACATGGCACCACTCATCAGGCCACGCTGAGGCTGCATCCCACATGCCACAACTAGAAGGACCCACAACTAAAAATACACAACGATGTACACGGGGGCTTTGGGGAGAAAAAGGAAAAATAAAATCTTAAAAAAAAAGATAAAGTTTGTTCATTTAGTGAAAACAGATATATCTTCAGAGTTATCAATATTAAATTTAATGCAAACATACAACTTTTTGTACCTGAGTTTACTGGTCAGGTGGGCTCCTGCTGTTTCTGTTGCAGAATTTGTCCGCAGAGAGAATGATTTGGCATGATGATTAACTATTTAATGGCTAATCCAAACATAATTGTTAAAAAAACTTGTTTAAATAAATGTAAATAAGATAAAAGTTGATACTAAATTAAATAATAGATATTCATTGACTATCATTTCTAGATAGGATGGTATACTGAGACACTGATTGCTAAACATGTTTGCCTAGTTTTGGCTTTCTAATTTTTTTTAAAGATAGACAAATACTATTTGGGTTATCAATAGACATGTTTTGTGCCACATTGGAAAGTTTGCTGTAAAGAGAATTATGCTTCCAGAAATTATGATATGTGTTTATAGGTTTCATAATCTACTATAGGATGCTAATATATGATAGTTTACAATTGGCTGCTTCCAAGTGGTCACAGGAAGGAAAAAATTAAAGTAATTTTAAAAATTTGGAAGAGCTGAAAATACAAGATGAACCAAAGAGAAAATGTCAGAACGCTTAGAGTAATAAACATAAATTAACTCTATGCAAACTGTGCACATTGATGCTGAGAGAATGTAGGCAAAGTCACAAGTGCCCCTTTGAAAGAAGAGAAGCAATGAAATGCTCATGAAAGCTTTCTCTTACTTTGGAAGAATTTACTGTAACTTCTTATTTTTCATACTATGGTTACAGACTATTGATAAATTATGAGTAACATTTATTTAAATAGAAAATGCACACAGTATCTACAATTATCAAAATAAATAAATGGAAAATATATATATTCAATTTTATCTATGATACATAGATAAATTTATCGTAAATTTATTTACTATATATAAAGAAAAGAAAAGAATTTCATAAAATACAAAATAGAATACAAGTGTGGCACATACTGAAAATAGGAAATACATGTCAGTTTGTTAAATTTTTATTTCAGTTACATATATGGTTTTATATGTGTAGGTATTTGCTGGACTATAATATACACTGTATTTCTAGCTGCGGAATGACTCAACATGTTTGAAAGCCACAGTAAATTGAGAAACAGAAGGGTCTATGTGGCCAAATGGAGAGGCCAATACAAGAACAGCCATCCTTTCTGTCCTGTACATACACGATGATAACTCCTCAAGGCCAGGCTGTAATCAACCTCTGATAGGCTCATACTTTGTTGCCTTGTCTTTTCAGATTTACAACCAGGCAGCAATCTTTGTTTAAAAGAACTTCCCCCATTTTTTATCATTACTTGCAAGGCTAAGAATTCTGGTGATGGCTTCCTTGAAATTTATAGCTCTGCCATCAGTTTAGAAGTCATTCCTTCATCTTTTGAATCTTTATTCTGCCTACCAAATTAGAGCACCCCTCTTGAGCAATAATGTGGGGATGTTATTGCCTTTGCCTGTTCTATCATTTCCAGTTTAGCAGAGCAATGTCAGGATGAACCTATAAGCACAAATGAGTCTCATACTGTAATCTCTAAAAAGGGAATGCTTTATTTTAACAATATCATATAGAAGTTTATATTTATTAAACATAATGCATAGACAATTATGCTATCCTCTAAGAGTAAAATCTGTGATTATTCTGTAACAATTGCCTTGCATCATTTCTTTTTTAAACTTTGTAAGTTTTTGAAATTGAGAAAGCAACTGTATATAAATAGTTGACAAGAAAAATAGGATATCTGTTTTCAGTAAGACAAGGTAATAGGAATGAAGATGTATTTTTGCTAAAGGAAAACAAGAAAGTAATTTTGTCCTAAAATAAAATAATTGTTCCAAAATAAGAAAGTAAAAGACAAAACAAAACCTAAATAGACATAGACTGTTGTAGAAGGTTTATGAAAAAAGAATCTTTAGAAATAAATTTTAGTGTGTGATCAAGCTGGCTAAGATTTAAATAAATTTATTTAAAAATGAATTTTAACATCAAAAATATGCTAGTGAAAAATTAGAATTTGATTTTTCTCTCTATTAAGGGACCATTCTTCTAAGAATATTGGTCTACTCTTAATAAGAAATTTAAACAAAGTTTCTTTGCCTTTGATGCAATCTACCTAGGAAACAGAGAATCTATGTTTTGTCTTTATTGGGTCTTCAGTTACTTATAAAATCGTAGTTTTTTCTATTAATAGAGCTAAGATTTTACAGCCATATGATCTTCTATATTTGTATTTTAAATATTTTTGATCACTTTGGTTAAATAGATTGTTAAACATTGTTTTATAATGATCTATGATCCTATTTAGGCAATTGTTTTAAAAACTTCTTTGATATCTTTGAAGAACTTCTCAAAGTCAAATTCTAAATGAAATCTTTTTGACCTTTAGGTAACTTTGGAATTTTTCAGAGAATCCCTGAAACATCTCAAAAGATTTATTCTCTCTCCTTATAAAAAGAGGGACATTAAACTCATTAGGCTTATTTGATATGTTAAATTATATGGGAAGCATTATCAAATAAGAAATAACATTAAGCCTTCTTTAAGTTGTGTCTTAAGTATATGTTATGAGCTCCAGAAGTTATGTGAAATTCCTGGAAATACATGTCCTGATATAACATGTTGTCTATCATCAAAATTGAGGCTCATACTAAGTGTCAAATATCACACTGACTTTCATGCAAAGACAGCAACAACAGAATCTATAAAGTTTATGACACATATGAATGAAGTCCATTCTGCTTCCACAAAAAACAAAAAATTGACCCCTCATTTCCAGACTTTTGCTATCCTGATGTCCTTGTAACACAGCAACAATCTACTCCTGAATCAGAGAAGTTAAGGTGGGTGGAGGGAGGAAGAACTACTCCTCTACCCTCTATGATCTTCTAGCTGGTCTAAGACTTAAATTGACATGAGAGAGAATAACAGGAGAAAATTAAACAAAGTTTAATAACATGTATACATGGGAGAAATCCAGGAAAACTAAATAACTCACCAAAAATGACAGAAGTCCTTACCTTAAATACCATCTTCAGCTAAAGACATAGGAAGATGTTGGAGGTAGTGGTTTGGGACTTCAAAGGAGAGGAAAGAAATTTACATGGAGATGGAAAAGCAAATGTTTAGTGAACAAATGTTGACCACACCTTGCAAAGACAATGAGAGATGGAGAACACTTTGATTAAAAGGCCCTTGTTATGTTCCTCCCTGTCTATCACACCAAATATAATATGGTGATCTTACGGCATTAGCTCCTTCCTGGAACAGGCCTTCTATCTTGAATTCTTTTAGGCAGTTAGGGGGGAGGTCAAATTTTCTTTCAGGGTCTTTTGTTCCTAAAAATACTCAAGCCAAAGAGAAACACTTTGGGGTGGCAAATTCTTATCCTACACCTGGGTAAACAATGGCTATAAATTAAACAGTCAAGACTATGGGAAATTCAAAACGGCCACTTCGTTCTTCCTGGCTCCCTGGCAAATTCCACTTTTTTTTGGTTTTACATTTCTTTATCCACTACCGTGTATTAAGAAAAACTATTTCTGTCCCCAGAGGCCTCAAAACTCCCCCCTCTGGGTCCTTTGAGCACCTACAGCTGGATTTCATTCAACTGGCACTTAATATGGGTTATCATTTTGTTATTGTTATTGTATGTGTATTTTCCAGAGGAGTTAAAGCCTTTCCCTTGCCACAAAGCTGATGCCCTCACAATGGCAAATAAACTGTTAGAAAATTTATTTCACACTTGGGATATGCCTTCTACAGTCTCCAGTGATCAAGGCACCCACTTCATTGGGCAAATTATATGAACTTTAATGAAAATGTTTTAAATTTAGAATTATCACCATTGCTGTCATCCTCAATCATCAAGTATAGTTGAGAAAATTAATGGAAAAACTGGATTCAACAAGAAGAAATGTTGAATTACCTGGGACTACATGAACTGAGAAAGATTTTAATGTTTTGTTTTTCCAGATTTAAAGAAATCTTTCCTCTTAAGCTTTCAACAATTTGGTGAGACATAATGACATTATGAGACATAATGAGACATAATGTGAACAATGATGAAACATTTGCTTATTCTCCCTACCTCATCCCCCCAGAATTCAGAAACTCTTAGTGTGTATTCTTATTTTCACTTGTATAAATAATCAGGCTAAGTTTTTAATGTAAATGAATTAATTTTACTGTGATTATTTTTTAATTGCTTTTTCTCCCCAAATCACCACAGTACCTAGTTGTATATTTTAGTTGTGGATCCTTCTAGTTGTGGCATGTGGGATGCTGCCTTAAAATGGCCTGATGAGTGGTGCCATGTCTGTGCCCAGGATCTGAACTGGTGAAACCCCAGGCCACTGAAGTGGAGTGCATGAACCCAACCACTCGACCATGGGGCCATCCCCTGTGATTATTTTTAATAAAAAATAAAACTAAGTGTAACTGTGGAGAAAAAATAATGTTTGCACCTTTGTAGGTATTAGATTCTAGTCCTGTTAATTGTCTTGAGGTTTTGTTATATACTTATAGACTGGAATCTCCTGGCCTAAGGTATTGGTTTTGGTTTTGCTGGCCGTTCACAGTACCCTCTTTGGAAAATATAAACTAACTTCACATGAGACAATCACCAGCAGATCAATGTCTATTGGTACACAAACTTCTGTTGATCCATTGTTGTCTAATTCTGATAAGCAACTATAAGTCTCTAATGTCTTATGCTCAAGCCTATCATCAACAGGTTAAAGACGTTTTCCCAGAATCCAATTTAAAGGATGCTATTGGTCATAATTTAGGGCCTGATGACTAGGTATTCTGGAAGCATCACCAGGGGAAGATGGCCCTCAAGCCCCATTGGAAAGGAACTTACCAAAGGTTCCTGGCCACTGATATTGTTACAGAACTAGAAGGAATTGCATATGGAACAACATATAACATATAACAATAGCCAAAGGATTCCTGAGAAAAAGGAACAAAGCTGGAGGTATCACGCTCCCCGATTTCAAATTATACTACAAAGCCATAGTAACCAAAACAGCATGGTACTGGCACAAAAACAGACACACAGATCAATGAAACAGAATTGAGAGCCCAGAAGTAAACCCACACGTTTATGGACAGCTAATATTTGACAAGGGAGCCAAGGGCATACGATGGAGAAAGGAGAGTCTCTTCAATAAATGGTGTTGGGAAAACTGGACAGCCACATGCAAAAGAATGAAAGTAGACCATTCCCTTACACCATGAACAAAAATCAACTCAAAATGGATTAAAGACTTGAATGTAAGACCCCAAACCATGAGCCTTCTAGAAGAAAACATAGGCAGTATGCTCTATGACATTGGTCTGAGCAACATATTTTCAAGTCCCATGTCTGACCGGGCAAGGGAAACAAAAGAAGAAATGAACAAATGGGACTACATCAAACTAAAAAGCTTCTGCACAGCAAAGGAAACCATCAACAAAACAAAAAGACAACCTAACAATTGGGAGAAGATATTTGCAAACCACATATCAGATAAGGGGTTAATATCCAAAATATACAAAGAACTCATACAGCTCAACAACAACAAAAAACCCAACAATCCAGTTAGAAAATGGGCAAAAGATCTGAACAGAGATTTCTCCAAAGAAGATATACGGATGGCCAACAGGCATATGAAAAGATGCTCAACATTATTAGCTATCAGGGAAATGCAAATCAAAACTACAATGAGATATCCCCTCACTCCCGTCAGAATGTCTATAATTAACAAGACAGGAAACAGCAAATGTTGGAGAGGGTGTGGAGAGAAGGGAACCCTTGTTCACTGCTGGTGGGAGTGCAAACTGGTGCAACCACTATGGAAAGCAGTTTGCAGTATCCTCAGAAAATTAAGGATACATCTACCATATGATCCAGCTATTCCACTGCTGAGTATTTATCCAAAGAACTTGAAAACACAAAGACATAAAGATACTTGGACCCCTATGTTCATTGCGGCATTATACACAATAGCCGAGAATTGGAAGCAACCTAGGTGCCCATCCATCAAGGGACAAATGGATAAAGAAAATGTGGTATTTATACACGATGGACTACTACTCAGCCATAAGAAATGATGAAATCCAGCCATTTGTGACAACATGGATGGACCTTGAGGGTATTATGCTGAGTGAAATAAGTCAGAAGGAGAAAGTCAATACCATATGATCTCACTCATAAGTAGAAGATAAAAACGACAAAAAAAAAAACCACACATAGCATTGGAGATTGGACTGGTGGTTACCATTGGGGAAGGGGGGAGGGGAGAGGGCAAAAGGGGTGATTAGGGTCACATGTGAGGGGATGCACTATAATTAGTGTTCCGGTGGTGAACATGATGTAATGTATACAGAATTTGAAATTTGATGTACATCCGAAAAAAATAAAAATTAAAAAAAAGAAGAAATTGCATACTATATGTCCCCCTTTTTGAAATAATGATTGCTTAGTAACGTGAGATGATCAACCAATCTTACAGCTCCAAACAAAGAACTTGATATTTTTCAGATAGAGACTATGCTTAGGACTCATTTCCTGACCACATTCCATATTGCTCAGCTGTGACCAAAGCCTTTGACTGCATTACTCCTACTGATGAATGAACATCTTGATTACCCCCTACATGGGACATGACTTTCCAGGATTGAGTCTTCCTGGCAATAAGGGTATATATATATATATATATATATGTATGTATGTATGTATGTATATATATGTACATATATACTTGTATGTTTGTATATATATATACATATCAAGAAATTAATCCACAATGCTTTCTGCTGAAAGCTATTAATCAAAAAGGGAAAATGTGGAAAAAAATAACAAAATGGAGTAACATATGTCAAAGCTTCTAAAAGGGAGCTGTGATATCATTAAGGAAGTGGGCTTATGCACACACACCACATCCACCATCAGATGCTAACTGAACTTTTGAACTTTACCTGACACCAGAGGTCACATCTTGAAGCACTTCCTCATTTCAATAAATTACAACCTGCCTAGATGTAACCCAAGAACAAACTAAATGCTGACAAGACAGCTCACGCCTTGCCAGAACAATCATTAGCTGTTCAATGTAAACCTTTGCAGACCTGCGTCCTTTGCCTTTATAAACCCCTGCCTCCTTTGTCTTCCTTTGTGCACATTTGAGTTTCTACTGTTGACAAAAATAATCCATAACCAATCTATAAATGAAAATTTGGGTGAGTTTATTCTGAGCTGAAATGTGAGGACCATGGCCTGGGGCCTTTCTTCACAAAGGAAGAAAGGGCACCAAAGAAGTGGGGTGCACAGAGTGGTTATACACCCCCAGAGAGGATGTTTCACATAGGATTGAAATGTCCCTTTTACAATAGTCATGAGACTGCTCTGTCGGCACAGCGATTAATGGAAATAGCAGGTAGGTCTGCTGTCTCAGTGAACACAGCAGGGTGGCCGGTCTGTTGTCTTGGGCTGGGTGGTCACAGGTGAGCACCGCAGTCAGTTCCTAGCCAAAGGAAAGATGCTTAATCTTTAAGGAAATGCCAACCTTGGGAGGGGGAGGGAAGTTGCACCTTTATCTCAAGGGCCTTTGTTCTTGCCATAGGAAATGTATATACAATGCATGCTCAATGGCCACAGTCAGGCCCTTTTGGAAAAAAAAAAGTCAGGTCGAATTAGGTTTATACCAAATGGCTTCCTCATATACTCCAATATATCCTATTGCTTGCCATTTTTATTTGTCACTACTCCAATCTGTGTTTCCTGCGTTTCAATTCCTGAGACCCCAAATAAACTTTTTGCCTTTGTTGCAGTTTACACCTCTTATTCATTGACAGGGGTAAGAGGGGATTCTGGCTATACCAACTTAAAAGGATTCTTGGTGAAGACAGGACAGAGTGATTAGACATCACCTGAGGGATGGTGGGGGATGAGGTACTTGATCAGATATTGAGGGTAGTCAGATATTAAGGTTTGGGGTTCCAGTTAAAATGACTTAGCAGAGTTCTTGCTAAAACTAGATTTTAAAAAGAAGTGCACAGCTGAGACTAGGAGAAGGTTCAGGAGCCAACTAAAATATGGTCAAGCAAAGAATCTTTGTCAATAGCAGAAGTAGAATTGCTGGATTATGTGATAGTTCTATTTTTAATTTTTTTAGTAACTTCCATACTACATAAAACTGAAAAGCTTCTGCACAGCAAAAGAAACAGTCAATAAAATGAAAAAGCAACCTATGGAATGAGGAAAAGATATGTGCACACTATGTATCTGATAAAGGGTTAATATCCAAAGTATATAAAAAATTCATACAAGTCAATAGCAAAAAAAGACATACTCCAACCAAAAAACGGTCAAAGGAACTGAAGAACCATTTTCCCAACGAAGACTTTCAAATAGGCAACAGGTACATGAAACATTTCTTAACATCACTAATCATCAGAGAAATACTAATTAAATCCACAATGAGATATTACCTCACACCAATTAGAAAGATTATTATCAAAAAGACAAGAGATAACAAGCATTGGTAAGGATGTGGAGAAAAGGGAAGCCTTGTGTACTCTTGATGGAAATGTAAATTGGCACAGTCACTTTAGAAAACAGTACAGAGGTTTCTCAGACACTATTTTAAATCATGTAAACCCCAGGGTTTGGGCATCCTGGGACTGGTCATGTCAATCTCATTCCATGCTAAATGTATAGATAGAGTAGAAATAAAATGTAGTGGAAAGATCATTAAACAGCAAATTTAGAAAAGCTGTGAAGAGATTACATTTGTTTGTCAACATTATTTTCTATGAGTGTTCAAATTTTGCTTTTATCCTTCTTCTACAATATGGCTATCATTTATTTATTACATATTTGCTATATCTCTTGCAAACTTTTTTTCTTTGCTGATATTATCTTCTATATAAAAAGTCAACCTAGGAAAATGGAGAAATGAACTGAAAAATGATAGGCCAAAAAAACAATAGAAGCATCTTTATTAAAATCAGAAATGATATAAGGTGCCCACAGTTACTGCATTTTAATTTTGTAAGTCATACAAATGCAGTTATGGAGAAAAATAAACCAAGAATAAACAATGAAAGTGAGAAAAATAATTATATTTATCTACAGATGATAAGATTGTGTTTCTGGAAAGCCCAAAAGAATCAACTGGAAATTGTTAGAAAACAATAAAACTATTCAGTAGGATAGTTGTTCACAAAAGTAATATATAAAATAATTAGCTTTTTCAATTACAACTGGCATTTAATGAACACAAGAGAATTTCCATTTTAAATAAAAAAGATAAAATAGATAACATGATACTTAATGGTGAATTATCCTAAGAATTCCACCCACCCCTCAAAATCAGGAAAACACAAAAATGTCTGCTTTTATAATTTCTGTTCAGTATTTCACTGTTTTCTCTAGTCATTATTGAGAGAAATCAAAGACCTAAATAAATGGAAATATATACTGTGTTGTGGAAATGTTAATTCCATTGACATTTATCAGTTCCAATGACATTTATTACTTATCTGTGCATTGATAGCCTGGAACTATAGATGAAATACATTTTCAATCAGAATTCCAGCAGACACTTTGGAGGAATTTGACGAGCTGATTCTAAAATATAGGGAAACAAAAGTTACCTAGAATAACAAAAAGAGTATTGAAGAAAAAAATTTGGATAACTGGCAGTAACAGATGTAAGGGCAAATTAAAAATAAAAAGCTTACTTCTCCCTTTTGAAAATAAGAAAGGAGATTTGTCTTTCTTTCTCTTTTCCTTCAGAATTTCTTTGTCTGTCCTTTTCACATGTATATAAATTTTTATAATGGCTAAATAGACTTCTTGCTAGTATCACAACTCAGAAGTGTTTCCTCAAGTACCTGGAAGCTATCTTTTTGAAATGCAAACATCAAGTAAATAGTGCTCTTGTCTCCCAGTTCCTGTGTAAGGTTAAGAGCCTAGCTTGGTAGGTGTCTTGCTCCAATTTTCATATCTACCTCCTGTCATAAAGATAAGGATAGGAGAAGTTTGTTTCTGCTGGTGATAATGCCAGTTAAGTAACACAAGTGGTCCTCCCAATTGCCAAGATACATTTAGGCTGAATTATGTGTGACAAAAGATGCTGTCCAGTCGTCTTACTTGAGGACTAGTTATTGTTTACCTTGAAAACATTTATGTAATGGCTTGCATTTGCTTGGCTATATAAGGAGGTAAGATTCCTTTCTGTCTTTGTAATCTTTTAGCAGATTGCCTATGATGTGTATCACATCCTGGTTTAATACTTATTAAATAATAAAACTTTTCTTTCCAGACTATGTGTGTGGAGATGATTTCTTTACAAAGAAAAGGTTGGTAGAAGATTTTGTTTTTAATCATATTTCCCAAAGATATATTTATAAGCATACTATAAAGCTACAGTAATCAAGGCATTGTGATTCTGGCCTAAGGATTGACAAAGTAACAGAATTACAAAGACCAGGAATAAGACCTACACAAAATGTTCACTTGATTTTCCAAAAAGGCACTGTGGGGACCTGGATTTGGCCACCCCAAGATATGTCTCTTTGGCATGATGATTATTTGAGGCTCCTTACTTTGCAGACAGGAAAGCAATTGAAAAGTAGAATTTACTTACCCTTTGTAAGAGACATTTACATTATAAAGGAATTCTCCATCTGAAAAGATATCTCCCTCTCTGTACCAGGAAGGGGAGATGACCTTCTCTCTAGAAACTCTTAATCAATGCCAGAGGCAAGGACTTAAATCTGCATTTGTTTACTGTACTTGTGTGGTAATCTCCCATGATTGACTCCCCCTCCACCCCAACATCCTCCTTTGTCATTAGCTGAGATGATATTTAAGTGGGGACTTCAGCCATTTTGGCGAGTTGCTCAGCTTGCCTGACCTCTCCCATGTATACATGTTATAAAGCTTTGTTTAATTTTCTCCTGCTGTTCTGTCTCATGTGAATTTAATTTGTTCTCTCACCAGACAAACCCAGGTAATGGAGAGGAAAGGTCTTCCTCCCCTACAGCACCAATTAAAATCAATGGGAAAAAATGTCTTTTCAATAAATGGTCTTGGAACTTCTAGTAATCTGTATGGAAAAAAAAAAAGTGAACAGTGTCCCTACCTGATATCATTTTTAAAAAAGACCTAGTGATGAGGATTTTTAGGCTGCTTAATTTTAAAATGGTTTATGATGAGGATTTTTAGGCTGGTTACTTTTAAAACTGTAGATGAGAAGCAGGCTCTGAGGACTGGAATTTTGCTTGCTCTTTTGAGACATTTGCGTTTGTGAAGGAAGGGGGGATGACCTTGTAGGGACCTGAAATTGGCCACCCCAGGATATGTCTCTTTGGCATCAGGATTGTTTTGGGCTGATTGCTTTGGATAAACTGGGACAGGGAAGGAGGCTCTGGGGAATGGAACTTGCCCTTGTTGGGACACATTTACATTTGTAAGGTAAATCTCTATCTGTAAAAGTTGCCTCCCTCTCTGTACCAGGAAGAAGAGGAGAGATGACCTTGTCCCTAGAAGCTCTTAATGGGGAAGGCAAGAACTTAAGTTGGTTGCTGTCTGGCAATCTCATGTAACTGGTTTAGGGTGGTGGCGTCTAACCTTTCTAACCTTTACTTAATCCGATTTGATTCTTGTCTAAAAGTCATGGGATCACCCAATGACCAGACCCCACCTGCACTGATACCATTTTAACTTTTTTTTCATGTTCTTTCCTTTGTCTTGTAAAGAGATGAATCATATACCTATGCCTTAAATTTAGCCCTAACCCTCAACTCGGGGCAGCAGCAGGAGCTCTGACTGCCCGTGGGTCCTGTCCCCATGCACCAGCTCTGCCTGCCCATGGGTCCTGTCCCCATGCCAGTGGGGTGCAGCAGAAGCAGCAGCAGCAGAAGCTCTGACTGCCCATGGGTCCTGTCCCCATGCTATTCCACACTATTCTCTAAATAAAAGAGCACTACTGCCAGATCTTGAGAGTCTAAGAAGTCTTTCTTTCGACTCCTTGGCTCACTGACCCCGCATCACTAGAATTGGCTTCCAGATGACAGTGTGAGGAACTCCAGTGACTCACTGCCCAGTGAATCTTGTGAAAAGTAAAAGGAAAAAACCTCAAACACTAAATGGAAATGGTTAAGGGCAAAAAACAAATGAAGAAACATTTATTCAAGAAAATTTATAAAGATTTGGTAAGAAAGGTGAGAGTCTGTGATGTTTGAATCAAGACTGCTCCTCCTATCCCTCCCAGCTCAGCAAGGCAGAAATTCCACTTTAGGCTGCTGCCACCAAGGACACTGGTCACACTCTCTGCCAAGCTCCTAGTCACAGGGCTGTCTTCCCAGCAGGAACAGGACATCAATGTTTCTCTTCCTGTGCCCAGCCATACGTTGCCAAGCATAGGCCCAAAGTGCATGCTGCTGAAAAGCAGGGGCTTTCTTCTTCCATCTAGCCCCCACTCATGTGATGGAAGCTATACTTTGGGTGTGGCAACTGACAAGAGTGGGGCTCTGGAGAGCCTTGCTCATAAGGTTGTGTTCCAAGGTCAGTAGATGCAAGCCAAGAGGACTTCAGATCAACTGCCAATTCCTCCACCAAGCAATCAGTTCCTAGACTGGGCATGTTACTCAGAAAGTAGCTTGACATTGTCCTCACCACTAGAGTTGTGGATCAGAGATTTTGTCTGGAGGGAAAAGCAAACCCTAAAACAGTTCCTCTTTCTATAGGACTGACTTCATTTGCAATGGAGCATGGAAAAAGTGAAGCTTAAAGGCACTCTCAAGAACAGTGGAGGTTGTGATGTAAGACTGTTACCCCCCAAGAGGGGATTGTCTGCTCACCACGAGACATGCCAATAGTCAGGAGGCAATGTGGTAAGAGAGAAAGGACTTTATTACAGCTTGCTAGCAAGAGGAAAGACGGCCAACTCATATCCAAAAGAACCACCTTACAGAACAAAGACTATAGACCAGTTATTTGTGGGGGGCTGGTCTCCAGGTGGAAGCAGACATCTGGTCCCAGTTCCTGATAGTCCTTTGTTTTACTGGATATGCATCAGAGAATGGAGCAACACCCTATACCCTGATCTTTCACTTGTGATGGATGACAGTTATCAGCATAGACTCTCTGCCTGGGGGTCTTCATATTCCTAAGGAACTCAAGAGAACAAAGTTATCATCTTAAAGCAACTGGGAGGGTCCATAAAATCTACAGAGCATTCCTGGGCTAGTTAATCAGATGTCATTTAAAGTTACAATATGATTTCTTTTCTATAATATGGTTTCCCTTATGTCAACCTTGTGTTGAGCCAGTAGCAAGGCCACAGGGAAAAGAATTAAGATACAAGCTAAATTGTAGGTCAACTATTTTGCCAGAGAGGACCTGGGAAAAAGACTCCTTGGGAGGATCCCTCCTGGGGTCAGAACAAATATAAAACACTGACCTCAGAAACTATTTCTTCAAAGGAGACACAATTTGATTCAATCAGTTTGTAGAGCAATTTATGATCCAGGGCATGGTGGAAAACAACTGAGTAATCAGCCCACAATGAATGGAGTTTAACAATTGGATGTAGTCAAGAAAAGAGAAGAAGAGAGCTTTTTGAAAAACACTGTCATCCTAGGGTAATTGTGAATATATCCAAACCTGTGCCTCCCTGAGGAATAACATGAGAGGCTGAATACCATAGGGGAGACTTGACACCACTAAAATAATTTAATCATTCACTAAATAAATAAGCAAACAAAAAGAGCAAGCCCCTGATGGGAGAGGACCAGTACTCAGAGTTGTTAAAACATATTATCTTAAATGTCCAGTTTTCAACAAAAAATAAGGAGGTGTGCAAAGAATAGGTGAAAGAAATCAGAACACATTACATCAAAATATGCCACTTTGGCATAAGGATTATTTGGAGTTGATGACAATTGAAAAACTGCAAACATAGGAGAAGTTCTCTCTCCTGGAAACAGAACATAATTTTTTCTTTTGTAAAGGAAACTTATATTTGTAAAGGTGTCCTCTTCTCCCATACCAAGAAGAGGAGAACAACTCCAGAGATTTTTTCTTTTAGGGACAGATTTGCCCTGAGTTAACATCTGTTCCCCATCTTCCCCCTTTTTGTTCCCCACCACAAAGCCCCAGTGCACAGTTGTAATATTCTAGTTGTAAGTCCTTCTAGTTCCTCTTATGTGAGCCACTGTTACAGCATGGCAGCTGACAGATGGGTGGTATGGTTCCACAACTGGGAAACAAACCTGGGCTGCCAAAGCAGTGAGAGTGCTGAGCTTTAACCACTAGGCCATCAGGGCTAGCTCCAGAGATAAGTCTTATTACCTGAGGTGACTTGAGTCTGTGTAATACATCTTAGAAAACAACTGCTACTTACCAAACATTTTCTAATCACATCCCACAACATACTCCTACACTCAGAAAACTGAATCCACTTTTCCTTATCTAGTCTCTTCTCTATAATTTATCACCGTTTGTTGATATGATATGTAAGCACCTGGGCCTAAGCATCTCTTTGGATTTTCACTTCTTTCCTGTGAGACCCCCATGTGTATACAAAATAAAGCTTTTCTCCTATTAATCTGCCTTTTTTCAGTTTAATTCACAGTACCCTGCTCCTGAACATAAGAGGATAGAGGAAAAGTTTATCCTCCCTTGCAAAAGAAAGTATGACCCATACACTATGAAAAAAGCAGAGAATAATAATTATCTGATGAGCTGATGTCAGATGTATCAGAATGACTTCAAAGTAGTCATTATAAACATGTTCACAGAACTAATGAACACCATGTTTACAAAAGCAAAAGAAGATTTGGTGAGAATATTGCATCAAGTAGAAAATATATAAAGGTAAAAATAACAGAAATAGAACAAAAATGGATATTCTGGAGTTGAAAATAATAGTAACTAAAATAAAAAATTGTGAGGAGCTCACCAGTAGATTTGAACTTGCAGAAGAAAGAATAAGGAAACCCGAAGATAGATTGATAGAGATTATGCAAGTCAAAGAACTGAGAGGAAAAAAAGAATGAAAAAATTAGGTTAGAATTAGAGAAAGGTGGGACACTATGAAATACACCAAAATATAATGAGTACCAAAAACAGAGGAGAGAAAGAAAGGAACATAAAAAATACGCAAATAAATAATGACTGAAAACTTCCCAAATTCATTGAAAAACAATAACCTACACATCCAGGGAGCCCAACAAACTCCACCTAGTATAAACAAAAAGTGATTCACAAATAAACATCTTAGTAAAAACACTGCAAGTTGAAGGCAAGGAGAAAATATTGAAAGTAGCAAGCGAAAATAGAGTCATTATTCACAAGGGAAAACCAATAAGATTAAGAGATAACTTGTCAACAGAAACAATGAAGGCCAGAAAGTAGTGGGACAGCATATACAAAGTGCCCAGAGAATAAATAAAACTGTCAACCAAGAATCCTATATTCAATAAAGCTGTTTTTCAAAAATGAAAGCAAAATAAAACTTTCCCATATAAACAAAAACTTAGAAAATTTTTCTAGCAGACATGCTTTAAAAAAATACTAAAGGAAGTTCTTCAGCCTAAAAACAGGTAACACAAAATGGTACTTTGAATCCACACACAAAAAAGAATATCAAAGAAGTTCTAGCTAATACAATAAGACAAGAAAAGGAAATGAAATGTATACAGATTGGGAACAAAGAGAAAAAAACCTCTTTGTTAGCAGATGACATGATAGCCTAGGTCAAAAATCCAAAGAATTGACAAAAAGACAACTCAAACTAGTAAGTGATATAGTAATGTTGCAGAATACAGTGTCAATATACAACAGTCAATTACCTTCCGCTATATCAGCAAAGAACAAGTGGAATTTGAAATTGAAAGCAATACTATTTACTTTAACAGCCCCCCAAATGAAATACTTAATAATAAATCTAACAAAATCTGTACAAGATCTATGTGAGGAAAACTATAAAACGCTCATAAAAGAAATAAAAGAACTAAATAAATAGAGATATATTTTGTGTCCATGGATAGAAAGACTCAATTTTGTTAAGATATCAGTTCTTCCCAACTTGATCTATAGAGTCAATACAATCCTAATAAAAATTCAAGAAATTAGTTTGTGGATATAAACAAACTCCTAAATTTCATATGAAGAAACCCATATGAAAGACCTAGAATAGCAAAAACAAATTTGGTGGACTTATATGACCTGACTTTGAGATTTATTATAAAGCTATAGTAATCAAGACACTGTAGTATTGTCTAAAGAATATGCAAATAGATCAATGGAACAGAATTCAGAGCCTAGAAATAGACACACATAAATATAATCAACAGATCTTTGACAAAGGAATAAAGGCAATAAAATAGAACAAAAACGGTCTTTTCAGAAAATGGTGCTAGAACAACTGGACATCCACATGCAAAATAAAGTGGATTGCAGGCTTAAATTTAAAGCACAAAACTATAAAATGGCTAGAAGAAAACACAGAAGAAAATCTATATGAACTTAGGTATGACATTGACTTTTTAGATACAGCAACAAAGGCAGAATTAATGAAGAAAATAACTGATAAGCTGGAGTTGATTAAAATGGTAACTTCTGCTTTGCAAAAATCAACGTCAAGAGAATAAGAAGCCAGGCCACAGACTGAAATAAATATTTGCAATAGGCAGATCTGATAAAGAATTGTTATTCAAAATACACAAAGAATTCTTGAAATTTAACACTAAGTAAACAACCTGGTTCAAAAAATCAGCCAAAGACTTTAAGAGAAACCTCACCCAAAAAAATATACAGACAGCAAAATAAGCGTATTAAAAGATGCTCCCCATCATATGTCATCAGGGAAATTAAAATTAAATTTAAAAAACAATGAGATATCACTACACACTTATTAGAACGGCAAAAATCCAAAACACTGACAACATCAAATGCTGGTTAAGATGTGGGGCAACAGAACTCTCACATATTGCTGGTGGGAATGAAAAAATGGTACATCTACTTTGGAGGACAGTTTGACATTTTATTACGAAACTAAACATACTCTTACCATATGATTCAGCAATTGCACTTTATGGCATTTACCCAAAAAAGTTGAAAACTTATGTCCACACAAAAGCCTGCCCATAGATATTTATAGCAGCTTTATTCATAATTGCCAAAATTTTAAAGCAACCAAGATCTCCTTGAGTAGGTGAATGGATAAATAAACTGTGTTACATCTAGGTAATGGAGTATTATTTACCACTAAAAAGAAATGAGCTATCAATTTATGAAAAGGCAGGGGGAATTTTTACATTCATATTAATGAGTCAAAGAAGTTAATCAGAAGAGACTCCATACTATGATTTCAACTATATGACATTCTTTTTTTTTTTTTTTTCTTTTCTCCCCAAAGCCCCCCGGTACATAGTTGTATATATATTCTTCGTTGTGGGTCCTTCGCAAAGGCCCCTGGTACATAGTTGTATATTCTTCGTTGTGGGTCCTTCTAGTTGTAGCATGTGGGACGCTGCCTCAGCATGGTTTGAGGAGCAGTGCCATGTCCATGCCCAGGATTCGAACCAATGAAACACTGGGCCGCCTACAGCGGAGCGCACGACCTTAACCACTCGGCCATGGGGCCAGCCCCTATATGACATTCTTAAAAAGGCAAAACTATGGAGAGAATAAAAAGATCAAAGGTTGCTAGAAGTTGTGGGGAAGGGATAAGGATCAACATGCAGGGCTTGGGGGATTTGTAGGGTAGTGAAAATACTCTGTATGATACCATAATAATACATACTTGTTATTATACATTTATCTAAACCCATAGAATGTACAGTATCAAGAATGAACTCTCTAGGTCAGCCCTGTGGTCTAGTGATTGAGTTTGGTGCACTCTGCTTCAATGGCCTTGGTTTGGTTCCCAGGTGTGGATCTGCACCACTTGTAATCAATTGTGCTGTGGCAGTGACACACATACAAAACAGAGGAAAATTGGCACAGATGTTAGCTCTGGGTGAGTCTTCCTCAAGCAAAAATAGGAAGATCAGCAACAGATGTTAGCTGAGGGCAAATCTTCCTCAAAAGAGAAGAGTGTATTGTCATGTAAACTATGGACTTTGGGTGGTTTTGTTGTGTCAATGTAGGTTCATTAACTGCAAGAAATGTCATTGGTGGTGGATGTTGATAATGGGGAAGGCTATGCGTGACTGAGGGCAGGGGGTATATTGGATATCACTGTACCTTCACCTGAATTTTGCTATGAACCTAAAACTGCTCTAAGAAATAATGTCTTAATTTAAAAAAAAACACAAGTAAAGATATCATGTAATTATAAAAGACTATATAAATGCAGTTTTCTCCTTTCATCTCTTAAGTGATTTCAAAGCCGTTGTACAAAATAAAATGTATTCAATATATTTTTGGGCCTATAGCATATAAAAATGTAATTATTGGTAATATGTTTGTCAATAAGCACAAGGAAGGTGGGAAGCAACAAAGGAGTATTGAGCTAAGGAAATTACTAGAGTGTAAAGCAATAATTATAGAAATGTATTTTCTATAATAGATTAATAGATGTAATATGTGTAACAATACCACGAAAAGGAGGGAAAGTGAACAGAGCTATATAAAAGCAACAGTTCTGTAGAGCACCAGCACTAAGCAAGCATAAATCTAAAGGCGATTATAACAAGTTAAGATGTTTATGTTACATCTAGAGCAACTACCAAAAGAAAAAAATCCCTAAAAATATAGTTAAAAAATCATTAAAGCATTTAAAATGCCCCACTAGAAAAGATTCCTTTAATACAAGGGAAAGTAGGAAAGAAGGAATAAAGAAACAAAAAAGATATGACATGTAAAAAACAAAAAGTAAGATGGGAGGTATTTAAACATTATCAATAATAATATTAAATGTGAATGAAAGAAGCAACCCAATCAAAAGGCAAAGTTTTCTAGACTGGGTAAAAAAAATGTGATCCAACTATGTTATCTATGGTAGAGACAATTTAGATTCAGAAACAAATAGACTGAAAGTAAAAGCACAGCAAGAATGCTTCACACAAACAACCACAATAAAAATGTTGTGGCTATACTAATATCAGATAAAAAAGAATTTAAATAAACAAATATGTTACTAGAGGTAAATATGGATATATTATAGTGGTAAAATGGTTGATCTATCAGAAAGAAGTAACAATTACAAATATACATACACCTAATAACAGAGCACCAAAATGCATGAAACAAAAACTGACAGAAATGAAGAAATAAACACCTTAACAATAATAGACGGAGACTTCAATATTCTACTTTCAATAATGGATAGGGCAATTTTACAGAAAATCACTAAGGAAAGAAAAGATTTAACAGTGCTGTAAGCCAATTAGACCTAACAGACATCTATAGAACACTTGAACTAATAACAAGAGAATATCCACTTTTTCCAAGTACACATGGAACAGTCTCCAGTACGGACAATATTCTAGGCCATAGAAAAAATCAACAAATTCAAAAGGATAAAAATAATCCAATGTATAGCCTTTGAGTGCAACAGAATGAAATTAGAAATCAACAGCAAGAAAAAAAATGGAAACTAACAAATATGTGGATATTAACATATTCCTAAATAACCAATGGGTCAAAGAAGAAATCAAAAGGGAAATTAAAAAATACTTCGAGATGAACTAAACAAAGAAACTTACAGGATGAAGCTAAATCAGTGCTTAAAAGAGAATTTATAGTTATGAATACCTATATTAAAAAATAAGAAAGATCTAAAACAGACAACTTAACTTCCACTCTAAGGATCTAGAAAAGGAAGAACAAACTAAACCAAAAGTGAGGAGAAGAAAGGAAATGAAGATTATAGTGGAAACTGATAAAATTGAGAATAAAAAATTAGAGACCAGCCCAGTGGTGCAGAGGTTAAGTGCGCACGTTCCATTTAGGTGGCCTGGGGTTTGCCGGTTTGGATCACGGGTGCGGACATGGCACCACTTGACAAGCTATGCTGTGGTAGGTGTCCCACATATAAAGTAGAGGAAGATGGGCATGGATGTCAGCTCAGGCCCAGCCTTCCTCAGCAAATGGAGGAGGATTGGTGGCAGTTAACTCAGGGCTAATCTTCCTCCAAAAGAAAAGAATAAAAAATTAGACATAATCGATAAAAGCAAAAGAGGGTTCTTCAAAAAGCTCAATAAAACTGAAAACATATTAGTTACATTGACCTAGACAAAAAAAGGTCATGTATGTATATGTATGTATATAATGGAACATTATTCAGCCTCAAAAGAAAGGAAATCCTATCATGTGCCACAGCATGGATCAATCTTGAGGACATTATGCTAAGTAAGCCAGTATACAAAGAAACTACTGTATGATTACACTTACATGAGGTATCTAATGTAGTCAAAATTATGGAGTAAATTTATGGAGTAAAATAGAAGTGTGATTACCAGGAGTTGGGCAGAGCGGAAAGAGACAAGTTGTTTAAAGGGTTTAAAGTTTGAGTTTTACCAAAACTAAAATGCTTTCCAAAAAAAGGATAGAGAATGTGTGTGTGTGAGAGAAGCAGAGTGACAAGGAAAAGATTTCAACTATTAAAATAAAAAATAAAAGAGGGTACGTTTCTACCAACCTTTCAAAAATAAAAAGAATTATAAAAGAATATAAACAATTGTATACCAATGAAATAGATAACTTAGATGAATTGGAAAAATTCCTTTAAAGACAAAAACTACCAAAACAGCCCAAGAAGAAGTAGAAAATGTGAATAGAATTATAACAAAGGAAGAGGTTGCATTAGAAATCAAAAAAAAGAAAAAACCCAGGATCAGGTGGCTTCACCAGTAAATTCTATTAAACTTTTAAACAATCAATACCAATTCTTCACAAACTCTTCCAGAAAATAGAAGACAAAGGAAAACTTCCAAATTTATTTTATGAGGACAGTATTATCCTGATAGCAAAACCAAAGACATTGCAAGAAAATAAAACTACAAACCAGTATCTCTTATGAATATGGACTCGCAATTCATCAACCACATACTAGCAAAACAGACCCTGCAAGACATAAAAAGATTTAAACACCACAATCAAGTGGGATTATTTGTGGGATGCAAGGATGCTTCAACATGAGCAAATTAATAAATGTGATACATCACATTAATAGAATGAAAGATAAAAATCATATGATCATCTCAATAGATTCAGAAAAAATATTTTACAAAATTCAGCATCTGTTTATTATAAAAACTCTCAACATATTAGGTACGGAAATAACATATGACATTATAAAGGCCATATATGACACGCCAATGGCCAACATCATACTCAATGTGAAAGGTTGAAAGCTTTTTCTCTAAGATCAGGAACAAGACAAGGGGGCCCACTCTCACCAGTTCTTTTCCTTATAGTACTAGAAATCTTAACCAGAGCAATCAAAAAGAAAAAGAAATAATATCATCCAAATCAGAAAGGAAGAAGTAATATTTCTGTGTTTGCAGATGTCATAATCATGTATATAGAAAATCATAAAGGCTCTAGAAAAAATTGTTAGATCTAACCAATAGATTCAGTAAAGTTGCAGGATACAAAATTAACATACAAAAATCAGTAGTTTTTCTATACAGTAACAACAAATCTTTCAGAAAAAAATAAAATGATCTCATTTACAATAGCACCAAAGACAACAAAATATTTAGGAATAAATTTAACCAAGGAGGTGAAAGTTCTTTAGGCTGAAAGCTACAAGACATTGAAGAAAGAAATTTAAGAAGACACAAATAATTGGAAAACTATCTCATGTTCATAAATTGGAAGAATTAATACTGTTAAAATGTCCATGCTACCCAAAGCCATCTATGGATTCAATGCAACCCATATCAAGATTCCAATGGTGTTTTTACAGAAGCAGAAAAGAAAATTCAAAAATTTGTATGAAGCTGCAAAAGACCCAAAATAGCCAAAGCAATTCTGAGAAAGAAGAACAAAGCAGGAGGCATCACATTTCCTGATTTCAAACTATATTACAAAGTGATAGTAATCAAAACAGTATAGTACTGGCATAAAAACAGACACATAGATCAATGGAATAGAAGCAACAGCCCAGAAATAAACCCATGTATATACAGTCAAATAATATTTGACAATGGAGCCAAGAATACTCAATGGAAAAAAGAGTCTCTTCAGTAAATGGTGCTGGCAAGATTGGATATACACATGTAAAAGAATGAAATTAGATCCCTATCTATAGCATTCATAAAAATTAACTCAAAAGAGATGAAAGATTTAAATGTAAAACCTGAAACCATAAAAACCTTAGAAGAAAATACAAGAAAAAAGTTTCTTCATATGGGTCTTGTCAATAATTTTTTAAAATATGACACCTAATGTACAAGCAGCAAAATAAAAAAATCAACAAATGGGACTACACCAAAATAAAAAGCTTTTTATACAGCAAAAGAAACAATCAACAAAATGAAAAAGCAAGCTATGGAATGGGAGAAAATATTTGTAAATCATGTATTTTATAAGGGATTAATATTCAATAAAATATAAAGAATTTATAAAATCAACAGCAAAAAAAAATCCAATTAAGAAATGGGCACTGGTTAGTCTTATGACATAGTGATTAAATTCACCTGCTCTGCTTCAGTGACATGGGTATCACCAGTTTGGATCCTGGTCATGGACCTACAGACTGCTTGTCAAGCCACATTGTGTCATGTGTCCTACATATAAAGTAGAGGAAGATGGGCATGGGTGTTAGCTGAGGGTCAATCTTCCTCAGCAAAAAGAGGACAATTGGCAGCAGATGTTATCTCAAGGCTAATCGTCCTCAAAATAAATAAATAAAGTGCAAAGCATTTGGTTAGACATTTTTCCAAATAAGATATTCATATGGCTAACATGTACAAGAAAAAGTGCTCAATGTCACTAATCTTAGGGAAATGTAAATCAAAACTACAATGATATATCACCTCACACCTGTTAAAATGGTTATCATTAAAAAGACGAGCAATAAATACTAGTGAGGATGTGGAGTAAAGGGAATGCTTGTGCACTTTTGGTGGGAATGTAAATTGGTACAGCCACTATGACAAAGTGCATGGAGGATCTTAAAAGAATTAAAAATAGAACTACTACATAATCTAGCAATCTCACCTGGTATATAGCCAAAAGAAATAAAATTACTTTCTCACTAATATATCTGCATTCTCATGTTAATTGCAGCATTATTCACAGTAGATAGCTAGCTATACACACAGACAGAAAAAGAGAAATACTCTATTATCTACCTTATAAGTGGAATCTAAGAAAAACACAACTCAGAAAAAGAGATCATATTTGTGGTTAACAGAGGTGGGGGTGTGGGGTGTAGGAATTGGATGAAGGTAGTCAAAAGGTACAACTTCCAGTTATAAGGTGAATAAGTACTGGGGATACAGATTCCAGTTATAAGATGAAGAAGTACTATCATGATAATGATAGTTAACACTGCTATATGATATTTGATAGTTGCTATGAATAAATCCTAAAAGATCTCATCACAGGAAAAAACATATTTTGGAATCATATGAAATCATAAATGTCAACCAAACTTATTGTCATAATTATTTTGGAATATATGTAAGTCAAGTCATTATACTGTAGATCTTAAAATTATACAGTGCTGTATGTCAACTATATCTCAATACAACTGAAAGAAAAAAGATTTATAAATCTTGTCAAAGTGGGACTTATCTCAAAAATGCAAGATTATTTTAATATCCAAAAATAAGTTAATGTGATCTTGTGACATGAGCATCATGGTGGAGTGAGCTTTCCCAGTAATCTCTCCCCTCCACTATACAACAAAAAAGACATTCATATTTCAATAGAGGACATCCAAACACAACACAAAAAATGTCTGAGAGACCCACACAGCCATACTATGGAAGGCAGAGAGGCTGGAGCCCCCCTTGGAGGGGTGGAATGGGGTAAGAGAAAATTTCACTTCCTCCCCTAATGACTGAAACTCAGGACTGCAGGAGGCCACTTAGAGGGAAGGAATTGGGGAGGGGACGTTCATTCATGGGAACATCAAGTACCCTGAGGGCCCTTGCAGCCTAGAGGGAAGCCCTCTACTGGAGTGAAAACTTTCATGTGGGGTGACCTCATCAAGCCAACACCCCAGGAGAGCACATAGTGACAGCAGAGTGAGAAAACCCCAAGATCACAGAGGAGAAAACACTCCTCCCCCTACCCTCCCAGTGCTGGCTCCAACATCTTGGATCTCAGTGGAAGGCAGAGGGCTCCAAATATTCAGCTCATGACCCCCACCCAGTGGCAATAGCTTGGAAATGCGACCAAATAATACCAGGATGTGTAAAAACAGAGGCACGCCCTGTAGCCATGTCAAGCATTACATTAAATCTCCAGACCAAAGAGAAAATGACAAGTACCCAGAAAGCAATCCTGAGGACACAGAAATATATAATCTAAATGACACGGAATTCAAAATAGCTATCATCAAAAACTCAGTGAGTTAAAAGAGAATGTATAGGAACAGTTCAGCAAGTTCAGGAGCTACTTCACAAAAGAGATTGAAACTATAAAGAAGAATCAATCAGAAATATGTGATGAAAGACACAATGGAAGAAATAAAACAAAAAATATAGACTCCCTGAGCAGTTCAGTGGGCATCATAGAGGAGCGTATCAGCATAATTGAAGATAGACATGTTGAAAATGCTGCAGATAGAGGAGGAGAGAGAACTAAGGCTAAAAAGAAATGAAGAAAGACTCCGAGAAATATCCAACTCAATTGGGAAATGCAACATAAGAATTACAGGTATTCCAAAGGGAGAAAAGGAGAATAGAGCAGAAAGCTTGTTCAAAGAAATAATAGCAGAGAGCTTCCTAAACTTAAGGAAGGAGATGAAAATCCATGTGAAAGAGGCTATCAGATCTCCTAAATATGTCAATGTGAAAAGATCTATGGCGAAGCATATAGTAGGGAAACTGGCAAAAGTGAATAACAAAGAAAGAATATTAGGGGCAGTAATGCAGAAGAAAATAATCTACAAATGAACACCTACCAGGCTTTCAATGGATTTCTCTGCAGAAACCTTACAGGCTAGGAGAGACTGGAATGACATATTCAAATATGTGAAGGACAAAAACTTTCAGCCAAGAATACTCTATCCAGTGAAAATATCCTTCAGATATGATGGAGAAACAAAAACTTTCACAGAGAAACAAAAGATAAGGGAGTTCGTAGCCATGAGACACCCCCCTACAAGAAATACATTAGAAGGCCCTCATATCTGAAAAAAGAAAGAGAGAAAGGGGTTACAAAGCATGGAGTAAGGAGATAAATAGGTAGACAGAATCAGAACAGGTTAGCAAATACCCAAGTATAGCATTAAAGATAAAGGGAAGGAAAACAGCAAAAACAAAGATAATCTTGTCATTTTAACCACAAACTCACAACCCAAGATGGAATAAGATGTGAGGAAAACAACTTAGGATGGGAAAGGGAAAAGGACTGAATCAGTTTAGTCTAAGGAAATAAGAGGCCATCAGAAAATGAATTATCTTATCCACAAGATTTTGAATACAAACCTCATGGTAACCACTAAACAAAAAAGCAGAACAGAGATACAAATAATAAATAAGGAAAAAACAAAGAAACACATCATAAAAAAACTACATAATTCAATTGGGATATGAAAATACACAGGACGAGAAACAAAGGAAATGCAGGAGAACCAGAAAATTACTGCTAAAATGGCAGCATTAAGCCCCTATATATCAATAATCACCCTAAACGTAAATGGATTGAATTCTCCAATGAAAAGACATAGAGTGGCCTGATGGATTAAAGAACAAGGCCCAACAATATGTTTCCTCCAGGAACCACATCTCAGTTCCAATGACAAACATAGGCTCAGAGTGAAGGGATGGAAGACAATACTCCAAGCTAACAACAAAGAAAAGAAAGCAGGTGCCACAATATTTATAAGAGACAAAGGAGTCTTCAAGATAAGACAGGTAAAGAGAGACAAAGAGGGGCAGTATATAATGATCAAAGGGACATTCCAACAAGAAGACATAACACATATAAATGTCTATGCACCCAACACAGGAGCACCAAAGTACATAAAGCAACTATTAACAAACCTAAAAGAAGATACGAATTATAACACAATGATTGTAGGGATCCTCAATACTCCAGTCACATCAATAGATAGATCATCCAGACAGAAAAGCAACAAGGATACAGTGGAATTAAATGAAAAGTTAGGCCAGTTGGACTTAATAGACATATATAGAACACTCCATCAAAAACAGGAGAATACACATTCTTCTCAAGTGCATATGTAACATCCTTAAGGCTAGACCCTATGTTGGGAAACAAGGCAAGCCTCAATATGTTTAAGAAGATTGAAATAACAGGCCTCTTTTCTGATCACAGTTCTATAAAACTATAAATTACAAGAAAAATGCTGAAAAAGTGATAAAGATGTGGAGACTAAATATGCTATTGAACGATCAATGGATCATTGAAGAAATTAAAGGAGAAATCAAAAAACATTTGGAAACAAATGAAAATGAAAACATACCATACCAACTCATATAGGGTGCAACAAAAGCCGTATTAAGAGGGAAATTCATCGCAATACAGGCTCACCTTAACAAACAAGAAAAGTCCCAAATAAGCAATCTCAAACTACCCCTAACTGTTTTAGAAAGAGAAGAACAAACAAAGCCCAAAGTCAGAAAAAGGAGAGAAATAACAAAAAGCAGAGCAGAAATAAATGCTTTTGAAACAAAAAAGGCAGTAGAAAGGATCAATGAAACAAAGAGTGACTTTCTTGAGAAGATAAACAAAATTGACAAACCCCTGGCCAGACTTACAAAGACAAAAAGAGAAAGCTCAGATATATAAAATTAGAAGTGAAAGAGGAGAAATAACAACAGATACTATAGAAATGCAATGTATTATAAGAGAATACTATGACAAACTGTATGTCAACAAACTGGACAATCTAGAGGAAATGGATAAATTCTTACACTCTTCCAACTTCCCAAAGCTGAATCAAGAAGCAACAGATAATCTGAACAGACTACTCACAAGTAAAGAGATTGAAACAGTAATCAAAAGCATCCTGAAGAATAAAAGCTCAGGATCAGATGGCTTCCCTGGGGAATTCTACCAAACATTCAGAGAGGACTTAATAGTTATCCTTCTCAGGCCATTCTAAAAAATTAGGGAAGATGGAACACATCCTACCACATTCCACAAGGTCAACATAACTCTGATACCAAAGCCTCACAAGGACAGCACAAAAGGAGAAAACTACAGGCCAATATTGCTGATGAACATAGATGCAAATATCCTCATCAAAATTTTGGCATCCCAAATTCAGCAACACGTCAAAAAGATCATACATCATGATCAAGTGAGATTTATACCAGGGACACAGGGATTGTTCAACATCTGCAAATCAATCAATGTGATACACCACATTAACAAATTTAGGAATAAAAACTGCATGATCACCTCAATAAATGCAGAGAAAGCATTTGACAAGATCCATCAGCCATTTATGGTAAAAACTCTTAACAAAGGGGGGATAGAAGGAAATTACATCAACATAATAAAGGCCATATATGACAAACTCACAGCCAACATCATACTCAACAGGGAAAATTTGAACACCATCCCTCTGAGAACAGGAACAAGACAAGTGTGCCAACTATCATCACTCTTATTCAACATAGTACTACAGATTTTGGCCAGAGCAACTAGGCAAGAGAAAGGAATAAAAGGAATTCAAATAAGGAGTGAAGAAGTGAAACTCTCGCTGTTGCAGATGGCATAATCTTATACATAGAAAACCCTAAAGAATCCATCAGAAAACTCTTAGACATAATTAACAACTACAGTAAAGTTGTAGGGTACAAAATCAACCTAAAAAATCAGTTGCATTTCTATACTCTAATAATGAACTTACAGAAAGAGAACTCAAAAATACAATTTCATTTACAATTGGAACAAAAAGCACAAAGTACCTAGGAATAAATTAACCAAGGAGTTGAAGGACTTATACAATGAAAACTATGACATTGTTGAAAGAAATAGAAAATGACATAAAGAGATGGAAAGAGATTCCATGCACATGGATTGGAAGAATAAACATTATTAAATATCCATACTACACAAAGCAATCTACAGATTCACTGTAATCCCAATCATAATCCCAATGATATTCTTCACAGAAATAGAACAAAGAATCCTAAAATTCAGATAGGACAATCAAAGACTCCAAATTGCTAAAGCAATCCTGAGAAAAAAGAACAAAGCTGGAGGCATCACAATCCTTGACTTCAAAATGTACTACAAAGCCATAGTGATCAAACCAGCATGGTACTGGTACGAAAACAGACACACAGATCAATGGAACAGAACTGAAAGCCCAGAAATAAAACTGCACATCTACAGGCAGCTAATCTTTGACAAAGGTGCCAAGAACATACAATGGAGAAAGGAAAATCTCTTCTATAAATGATGTTGGGAAAACTGGACAGCCACATGCAAATGAATGAAAGTAGACCATTATGTTACACCATACATAAAAATTAACTGAAAATGGATTAAAGACTTGAATGTAAGACCTGAAACCATAAAACTACTAGAAAAATAAATAAGCAGTACACTCTTTGACATGGCCTTAGCAGCATCATTTCAAACACCAAGTCTACTCAGGCAAGGGAAACAAAAGGAAAAATAAACAAATGAGACTACATCAGACTAAATATCTTCTGCAAGGCATAGTAAACCATGAACAAGACGAAAAGACAACACACCAACTGGGAGAAAATAATTGCAAATCATATATCCAACAATGGGTTAATTTCCAAAATATATAAAGAACTCATACAATGCAACAACAACAACAACAAAAAAAACCCAATCAAAAATTCAGTAGACGATGCTAACAGACATTTTTCCAAAGAAGATATACAGATGGCCAACAAACACACAAAAAGATGTTCAACATCACTAATCATTAGGGAAATGGAAATCAAAACTTCAAGGAGATATCACCTTACACTTATTAGAATGGCTATAATTACCAAGACAAAAAATAGCAAATGTTGGAGAGGATGTAGAGAAAAGGGAACCCTAATACACTACTGCTGTCAATGCAAACTCACGCAACCACTAGGGAAAACAGTATAGAGATTTCTCAAAAAATTAAAAATAGAAATAGCATATGATCCAGCTATCCCAGTACTGGGTATTTATCCAAGGAACTTGAAATCAACAATTCAAAGAGATTTATGCACCCCTATGTTCATTGCAGAATTCTTCACAATAGCCAAGATGTGGAAGAAACTCCAGGACCCATTAGCTGATGACTTGATAAATAAGATGTGGTGTGTATATATCAAATGGAATGCTACTCAGCCACAAAATAACCCAAAATTGTCCCATTTGCAATAACATTGGTGCACCTTGATGGTATGATGTTAAGCCAAATATGCCAAACAGAAAATGACAGACACTTCATAATTTCACCCTTATGTGGAAGATAAACAAACACATGGATAAGGAGAACAGATTAGTGATTACCAGAAGGGAAGGGGGCTGAGAGGTCGACAAAAACACTAAAGGAGCACATATATATGGCAACAGATAAAAATTAGACTACTAGTAGTGAGCACAATGAGGTCTATATAGAAATGGATAAATAATAACGTACACCTGAAATTGCACAATGTTATAAACCATTATAACCTCAATAAAATAATTGAAAAATTTAAAACAATCACACAGATGTTGAAAATCAAAGGTAAAAAACACTAACAATTGTGAATCAGGTTTAGCAATACTAGAAAATAGATAAAATTCATTTTTAGAAGCTGTAAATGGAACAAAAAACATAATTTACATCGATAAAGACACAATCCACCAGCCACATAATTTCAAAATATAAAAAATAAAATAAAAATACAAGATATTGGAAAATTTATAATCACAGTGTGAGAATTTTACATCCTACTCTAAAAATTTTCAAGATCAAGGAGACTCAAGTATGTTCAAGAAGATCCAAATAAACTAACAATATTAAATTCTAAAGGAAATTTTCATGAAATTCAAAACTTTAAATCTACATAAGCCACATTTTTTATTACAATGCAATTAAAAGAAAATAAAAAGTAATCAGAAAGAAATAGTAAAATAATAATTATTATTATCCTTCCTTATATTTAAAAAATAAATTTTTTAAAGACTCTTTGTCTCTTAGGTTAAAGTGAAAATTAAACCAAGAATTACAATATATCTAAGAATCAACTACAAGGAAAGTAATATATATCGTATTAATCAGAGTTCTCCAGAGAAACAAAATGAATATCATGTGTGTATGTGTATATATACACATGTGATTGATTGGAGGAAAATCTCTCATATGATTGTGGAGGCTGACAAATCTCAAGATCTTCAGGGTGAATCAGAGAACTGGAGATCCAGAAGATATGACTGTGTTTTTGCAGTCAAAATCCAAAGGCTGAAAACCAGAACAACCAACCATTTATTTCCACTGTGCAGGGTGGCAGACTCAAGACTCAGAAAGGACCAATGTTTCAGTTTGAGTCTAAAGGCAGTAGAAAAGTTGGCATCTCAGTTGAAAGGCAGTCGGTAAGGAAAGGTTTCCCCTTCCAGGGGCAGCCTTAATGTTCTATTCAGGCCTTCAACTAATTGAATAAGGGCTACCTACACTAGGCAGGGCAATTTGCTTTACTCAGTCTACCAATTTAAATGTTAATCTCATACAAAAACACTTTCACAGGAACACCCAAAATAATGTTTGACCAAATATGTGGGCACTCAAATATCTGGCCCAGTCAAGTTGATACATAAAATTAACCATCACCTATGTCAATATCTATGGAACATGGCCAAAGAGTACCACAGTGAGATGTTTACCCTTAAATAAATTAATTAAGAAACAAGAAAAATTGAAAATAATTGACCTAAAATTTTAAACCCAGAGAGTTAGATAAAATAACCAGCCAGAAAATGTGTATGTATTAGGGACTGGGGGACTAAGAGAGATTAAAGGCAAAATTAATTATATTGAGATTTCACTTAAAGAATGGCTTATAAACTAAATAAATAAATATTTGCTAGCTGCAAATAAATCTAAAGGCAGTGCACCAAGAAATGGTTCATAAAAAAGATATATATTTTTTTACACATATATTTTTTTCTTTTTTAAAGCCACTCTTGGATACTTTAATCATGAGAAAATGAGAGAGAGCACCAGCAGACCACATTAGGAATTACAAGTGAAACACAATTATAAATTTGTATATTCAAAAATAAGAGAACCATATGTATAAATTTACAACAATAAATTTTAAAATATCAAGAATTGCATTTTGGGGAGGGAAATATGTGGTACCAAAAGTGATCCAAAAATAGGTTGATACTTTCAGGCATTTTCTAAAAATACAAATTTTCATAAGCTTCAAATATAGGTGATCGAGCATAGAAAGATCTTTAAGATGACTCCATGTGTAAATATTATAAAATATCAATAGAACATATTTCCTTGACATGAAAATATACACCTTCCTTGGAATATTTTGTTGAGAAAAGCTAAAATTGAATTCTTACGTAGTTTAAAATATTCAATGACTACATAGTTAACAGTTAATATAGTTAACATGCCCAAGTTCAATATGTATTTTGTAGGGGAGGAAGACATTTCCTCTATCCACTCTGGGTCCTTCTGGCCAGACAATGAATTAAATTCACATGAAACAGAATAACAGGAGAAAATTAAATAAAGCTTTATAATATATATACATGGGAGAGACCCAGAAGAACCTAGTAACTCCCCCAAATGGTGGAAGCTCTCACCTTATATACCATCCTCAGCTAAAGACAGAGGAGGATGTTGGGGATGGGGGGAGGGGTCAATCATGGGAGATTACCAGAAAAGCACAGTAAACAAGAATAAGGTTATTATGCAGATTTAAGTCCTTGCTTTCTTCATTGATAAGGGTTTCTAGAGATAAGATCATTCCCCCTTCTTCCTGGTACAGAGAGGGAGACAACTTTACAGATGGAAATTCCCTTACAAATGTAAATGTCTCTTTACAAAGGGTTAAATTCTACTTTTGAGAGTTTCTCTCATGTCTGCAGTTTTTAAAAGTAACCAGCCCAAAATAATCCTCATGCCAGAGACGTATCTTGGGGTGGCCAATTCCAGTCTCCGAAATTTTCAACCAAACTATTAATTTATCAGGACCCTTAAAATTAATATTATGTGATTAGAAAAAGACCACTTTGCCTAATGATATAATGATCTCCTAATCATAGATCCTACAATGGGATTAACTAAATACATTTCATGAAACTCTCAATCAAAGAAAAATAATCACCTGCTATTTTCCAGCCCTTTCTCCTAGTGACAGGTTTATCTAAGATCTGGGAATGTGTGTACTGTACCAAAAGTTGTAAGCAACACTTCAGTTTTAAATTGCAATTGAATCTTGCAGGTAAAGTAGATGCCCCTATGGAAGTGTGGGGAAAAAATTGTTTATTTATTTGTTATCACAAAATCAGCAAGGCTCTGTGTAATGTGTGGACCTTAGAGTTTCCTTCTTTTGACTTGCAGTCTAATTTCTTCATGACAATTACTAATTCTCAATGTGTTCTAGGCAAAAAATAAACCAAATGTCCAGTTCTTTCTGGAGTAGTAGGATATGCTGTGTAAGCATGATGAAATGTTAAGGAACATAAGTTTGCACTCCAGTCTCACTTATTCAATTCTTCTATGAGAAGGAAATAACATTGTGTATGATTTTATTTACAATATTAAATTTTGCTTCCGGAACTTAGTAAAAACTCTCAAGCTTCCTGAACTTCCAGGAATTCAAATACATTTAGGGAGCTTAAATGATACATTTGGTGCTTTTTGATGGTGTTGTTTTACTTTGTTTCAATCTTGCCTCCAGTCCAGTGGGAAAATACACAACTTATTTTTAAAGGTATAGTGAGGAAGTAAATTGCTGATAAGTTTGAAGCTTCTTGTATCTCATTTTAGCTCACAACAGAAAACAAATTTTGTTTCTTCAAGGAAGCACTAAAATGATGTAGGGCAAGAAAATAATAAATTGAAATCATGGATTGAAAATTTGCATGCCATGATAAATGTTTATTTAAGGTACAATATATAGCATACTAGACTTGATTAGCAGTTTAGAGTCTTGCAAAGAGAATACTCAATAAGTGGAAACGTTAACACAATAGTTTATAATCTAAATAAATAACTGCTACATAACTAAAAAGAATAAACTTAAAGACAATAATTGAAAATAAATGTTTAAATCATGCATTTATTAACAAGAATTTATTAACAGAGTAAAGCTAATTGGTTAATATTGAATGTGTGAATGAGAATCGAACCATTTTAGTTTCTAATAGGAAATACGGTCAAGGCATAGAATAGTTAGGAACATTTCCTAAGTATATCTTTATAGTTCCTTCCTTATTAGGGCCTTCTTTTGGCCTTCTAACCCAAGTTATCATAAACAAAGATGGAGTTGAAGGAATCAGCCATTTCCTATTTCCAGTATTTATTGCTTCTCTACAACTATCTGCCTTGAATCCCACCATAACTGAAACCTTATTATGTTCTTTATTTCTGTTAGTACCCATCACTGTAAGAGGCCCCAGTTTCTCAGTCTCTGCACATCTCCCACAGCCTACTTTAATAACATTGTGCATGGTCCTTATTGCATTCCCTTTTCATACCCTTCCCTAACTCTCAAAGCACTTTCTTTGTGTTTTTGGGGACTCCTGGTCCATCATTTTCAAGATAGTCTACATTCTTAATCTCTTTTGTTACATCCTCTTTTTCTTCTTATTCTAACAGAAACCGGGCTATCCCCTAAGGACTCTTTATTCCATGGAAGCTTCTAAAGTGATAGCTGCTTTGTTTTGTTTTGGGTTTATTTCCCCAAGAGTCTTCATATTACTGGGCCTGAAGAAATGGTGTCTGTCTTGCTCCTCATTGCAGTTTTAAATCTACTTTCTCTCAAGTCAACATATTACATCATCCACTACATACTTGCTGCTGTCATCTGCCTATCACCTGGTAATTTCTCTTAATTTTTCAAATATTTTACTCCTAGATTAGTGTCACTTGCTCCAACACTACTCTTAATATTATTCAATTTCATTATACATGAAGATCATATTTCCAATATAGAGGACTTTCAGTTCCTTAGTTTGTCACATCCTGCAATTATAACCTAGAACTCTTCATTATCAACAACTACAATTCCCCCATAATCTTAATTTTATGTTTTCTACTTGCTGACTACCATTTCCTTTCTTTACAACTCTGCCAATAGCCCAACTATGGTAATTCTTCAACAACACTGTGACCTTTCATTTAGTGATCTTAATCTTTTCACTTGTTCTCACCTCCTTGATATCTCCTGTCTGTTTTCTTTAATTCTCCAGAGTCGATGTTCGTAATTACTCATTGTCATTCTCTTAATTTCTTAACTTCTCTTTCTGCTTTATACTCATTTACTAAAATCATGACATTGTTTAATCCAACTCTGTCTACTTCTCATCTGTGGCTAAAGAAAACCACATTCATGCTGACCGGCCTCAGTTTACACTTGTGAACATAAACTTCAAGTGGGCTCTTGATGCTTCCAGGCAATCATCTGTAGAGTACTTCCTAATCATTTAGCTGTCTCACTATCTTAGAAGACTTACTCACATGTTCTCTTTTTTTCTCAGACATTTAACGCATTCTCACACTAAACTGATGACCTTACTTCCTATTTTACTGAAAAAACTGAAGCAATCAAAAGAGAACTTCCACAGATCTGTCTACCCTGATCTATCCACCTACCAGCCTCTGCAACCACACACTGTTTTCTTATATGAATGATACGAATATAAGAATATATGAATGATCCATGCTCCTACTAAAGCCTTTAGATGAGGAGTAGATAGTATTACTTTTTGCTTCATCAATTTCATTGCTCCTGTAAGTTTCCCCTCTTCCCAATTTTATTGACACTCACTATTTTTGTCATTTATTTTATCCTGTCTTTAAGTTTTTAAATAATATTTTGTGGTGATGAATTCCCAATTTATCTATCCAACCAAAACTACTTTTTCCAACTCGTGGCTCCCACTTGACATGTCCACATGGACATCTAATAAATATGTTTATTTCAATATGTCTAACACTTAGTTTCTGATCTTTCTTCCAAAACATTATCCACCTGTAGTCTTCCCCATCTCAGTTGATATCAATTCTATTCTTCCAGGTGCTCAAGTCAATAATCTTGGAATCTGACTCTTCTCTCTCACACCACACATCCAATCTTTCAGGAAATCCTATTGACTCTACTTTCAAAATATATTAAGATTGTGACTACATGCTTTCACCTGAAATGCTAGAAGACATTGGTTATTGTCAATATCTTTCTTCTAGATAATTGCAATAGTCTCCTAAATAGTCTCTCTGCTTCTACATGAAATGTGTACATTTTACTATCAATACACTAGACAAATGCTTCTGAAGCCTAAATCAGATCGTATTACTTCTTTGTTCCAAACACTCCATTTTACCCAGAATAAAAGTTAAACTACTGAAAAATATTTTTGAGATGTCAATGATCCTTCCTTAACCTCTCTGACCTCATTTTCAACTTCTTTCTCCTTGCCACTCTGCTCTAGCCATATAATGCTCCCTTGCTTCTGGCCCCATTCCCTTGGTTAAGTCTGTACTAGTGCTGGGGTCTAAAATGACTTCACTGACAATTTGCTTGATGTTTTATAGTATTTACAGAATCTTAGATTTCTTAGTTAATTTTTTTCATTTCAACTGATTCACTATACAAGTATTCATTGATTATATATTATGCTTTAGAAACTGCTCTAAGTTTTGAGAATTTGATAGCTGATGAGGCAGATAAAATTTCTACCAACATGGAGAATATAATCTTCATTCAAAATACACTGAGAATAAAGCTGAGTTAAAAGATAATAAGTAACAATTATATATTTTAACAAGGTGCTATTTGATCTCAGTGGGTAAAAAACATGATGAATGTGGTAGGTGAAAATGTACTCTATCCATTGAGAGTTGAAACCAAGTATTTGATATTGGTTTGTATATATTCACAATTTATATAAACAAATTATTCTATTGTTAAAAGGACATGCAAATCCACATGAGAAAGGGTGAAATTTGATGTGAAAAGAGAAAAGCAAAACTTTGAGAGGAAAAGATATGACTAAATTAGGCCTTTAGATTTCTCATCCGAAAAATTTGGCATGCAACATCACTGGATCATTATTAAAGTACATATATTGTATAATATAAAATATCCAGAATATTATTCCACTTTGTAAAAAAGACATCATTCTTTAGGGAATTACACCAAGAGATAAGATTGCTTCTATGCATATATGATGTGAAATGACCTTAAAACATCAGAAATTTTTTATTTTTGGTGAGGAAGATTGTCATTAATCTAACATCTGTGCCAATCTTTCTCTATTTTATATGTGGAATGCCATCACACCATGGCTTGATGGCAGTGTGCAGGTCCACACTCACCCACCAACCCTGGACCACCAAAGTGGAGTACACGAACTTAACCACTATGCCACCAGGCCAGCCCCACACCAGAACTTTTTTTGTCTTCTCTCTAGAGAGATTAAATGGGAATGACTGACTACTTCCAGTGTGACATAGAAGACCCTAAAGAGTAAATCCTTGCTGACTGTCTAGGAAATATGAAGGTTTTTGGCTTTTAATTAATAATTAAAAGGGTCATTGTGTTCTGTCACCAGCACAATACACCGATCATTGTTTTACAGGGCACAACATTTCTCAAATATATAGATAATCCAATGTCATTGTTCCCAAATCATTTGAAGATTAGGATTAATGTGTCTATGTAAGCTGTACAAATGTATGTGTGCATAAATGCATATATGCATGTGTATATTAGTGTGAACAAGCATTAGAAAAAGTCATTTGGAATAAAATAAAGCCACGATACATTTATATTTTTCTTTGCTTCACCTATTTCTATTCATTATTTAGATAGGCAGGATTCATTACATTGACAATGCAAAAAGAATATTATAAAGGGAAACGTTCTCAGGAGATGCTTCCTAGTTTTGTAAGAATTGGATTAAGGAGACTGTTTATTTCCTCCTAGGTAAATGTCTTCAGATTTTGTAAATTTGAAATAGCTACCTTAAATACATTTGATTGTTCTAACATCTACATTTTTTTTCCTTCTTCTCCCCAAAGCCCCCCAGTACATAGTTGTATATTCTAGTTGTAGGTCCTTTTAGTTGTGATATGTGGGATGCCACCTCAGCATGGCGTGATGAGCGGTGCCATGTCTGTGCCCAGGATGCGAACCGTTGAAACCCTGGGCCGCTGAAGTGGAGCACATGAACTTAACCACTAGGCCACAGGGGCGGCCCCACATCTAAATTTCTCATAGGTGAACCTACATAAACCTCCATTAAATTGTTTTTAATAAAAATCGTAGAACCCTTTATTAAAGCAACTATGATAACATGTGGTAGAAACACAAAATAGTACAGATGATCTCTGGCTTGTTTAGTTCTGCTTGTGTTCTTCCATTTTTATTATTTTACTTATCGTTAAAAAACTTAACATCAGTGCTCTAAGTTGTGGTCCCCTGCTGCCCAGCTGAAACTGTCCCCTGAGGCTGTGCTGAGTAAATCAGCAAGAGAGGGAAATATAGAGGTCAAAGTTTCCTTGGAGATTTAACTTTCCATAGCATTAACATTAAATAATTTTCAGTTATTCCTGCACATTGAGTAATGATGTCCATTTGTAAATTAGATGCTTCTGAATATGAATGCAGTTGAAAGGTCCTCGGAGCAAAGAAAGATCCCTAAATTTGCTATAGGGAAGTAGGACAAATTCATACCAAACTGCACTAGATGCATATTTGAAAAATTGTAACGTATGCAGCCCATGCATAAAAATTCTCCAAAAGACAATATAGGAAACAGGTTATATAAGTGTTTTTACATACTTCGTGCTTATAAATACTTAAGTGTTTGTTTAAAAAAAAAAAACTCCATGGGATAAAAGAGGCAGGATGGTTTTTTTTATGATTTTGTTATGAAATGACTTTTTGGGATGAGATGCCAAATTAAAAGTTGTGTTTCTTTTAGGAAAAAAATTCGACTCACAAAGATGTAACATACTCTCATTGCTTAATAAACAATTTGAGTTGTAGGTTGAGGGTCAATTATGTATTGTCATCGCTGTTACTAGTTAGAGTCTATTTAATGAGGGAAAAAGTAGGCAAAATTAGGCACCTTTTCTTTTTTCAGCCATACTAACCATCATTTTATCTATACTAATTTCCCTCAATTTTATTACGATTCCCCTTCTCTAAAACTTTCTTATCTCAAGGATCTTT
This sequence comes from Equus quagga, assembly GCF_021613505.1. Taxonomy (NCBI): domain Eukaryota; kingdom Metazoa; phylum Chordata; class Mammalia; order Perissodactyla; family Equidae; genus Equus; species Equus quagga. The sequence goes on from NC_060276.1 coordinate 52,431,654, forward strand.
GATAAACATTTGCATCAATTTCAACAATGGCTACTTTGTCCAACTAATGTAGGATAATTTTTGCCTTACATTTTTGCTATATCTTCTATTCTTGTTTAATTAAACACTAGACTTACAAATGAACTTTATTTTATTTATAGTTAAAACAGACACAGTTCATGTAAAACTTATCTCAACAAATAAATGCAAGTTCAACAGGTATAACGTTTCTGAAAGTTTTTGTATTTTATATTTATAAGCCAGTATCTTTCTTATACCCTATTCATTTACCCATGAGGCTAAAGTCAAATAGAAGGGAAATATGATAAAAAGTTCTACCTAAAGAGAAAAGGGAAGTAATAAGAAAATCAATATCTTCTGACGTGGAGAAGTTATAAATTTACTAATTTTTTCAAAGAACCAGCTTTTGGTTTCATTGATTTTTTTTTATTGCCCTTACTTGTTTTCTATTTCATTGATTTATGCTTTTATCTTTTTTAAAATATCCTTCCTTTGAGTTTAATTTGTGATTTATTTTCTAATCTCTTAAAGTCGAAGCTTAGATCTTCTCTTTCTAATTGTTTTAATAGCATTCTTTGCAATGTAGGCATTTAAGGCTATAAAATTCCTACTAAGCACTGTTTTAGCTGCATCTTACAATTTTTAAATATGTTTTATTATCATTCTATCAGTTACAAATACTTTCTAATTTCTTTCGTGATTTAGTCTTCAACTGAAGACTAAATTTGAATTAAAATTGCATTAATTACCAAATATTTTGAATTTCCCCCTTCATTCTATTTTTATTCATTTCTAATTTAATTTCTTTTTGGCAAGAAAATACATTATTTCTGATTTTACTCTTTTTATGTTTATTGAACCCTGGTCCATGGCCAGTCCATGGTCTGTACTGATAAAATAAACAATGTATACTTGAAAATAATGTATGTATTCTACAACTGTGGGTTATATTGTTCTATAAATACCATTTAAATAAAAGTAACTATACTATTGTTCTAACTAAGATTGTCTATTTCCCACTTTAGTTATGGCACTTTTTGCTGCACATATTTTGAAATTCGCATATTGGATGCTTTCATATTTAAGACTGTTACTCTATCTTGTTGCATTGACACTTCAATCATTATGAAGTATCCCTATTTATCTCTAGCAGTATATTTTGTTTAGAAATCACTTTTATCTAATATTAATATAACTACTCCAGCCTTCTTATGCTTCCTTTTTGCATGATATATCTTTGTCCATACATTTACATTCTGTCTGTGTCTGTGTTAGGTTTAAAATTCACATCTTATACACAATATATAGTTAGGTGTTGGTTCCTTATTTATGATAATCTCTGTCTTTGTAATTGGAAGGTTTGATTGTTAAAACATAGCATAATTTTTAGAATAGTTGTGTGTCCTTAAAGCATTTTCTTTTATTTCCTATTTGGCTCCTTTTTTGTTCCTCTGTTTTTTCTTCTTGTCACTTTTTTTGGGTTGATTCGACCATATTTTATAGTTCAAAATTAATTTTATTGCTGGCTGAATATTTTTTTTCCATTGTGATTGTAATGGTTTCCTTAAAAATTACAAGGTACATCCTTAAGATTCATGGTCCACTTACATTTAATGTCCTACTTGATGTAAAATATAGAAGTTTTGCAAATGTATAGGCCCATATCACCCTTGAGTTCTTCATTATATTTAATATATCTAATGCATGTATATACATGATAAATCTCACAATTTAATGAAATTTTAGTTTTGAATGGCTATGGGTGTTATAAAATCATTATGGAAGAAAAGGCAAAAAATGGATGGTCTTCTACATTTACGCAAATATTTACAATTCTTCCTTCTTTTCTGATGATCCAATTTTCATCTGTTATTTCTTTTTAGAGTCTTGTTTGTTTGTATTTTTAGTGTAGTATTTTGGGCAACAAGGTCTCTTAGTTTTCCTTGAACTTGAGAATACTTTTCTCTTTACTCTTGAATGATATTTTTGCTAGATAAAGAATAATGGATTGACAGTCCTTTTCATTCCCCTTCAGCACTTTGAAGATGTTGCATTTTTTCTATCTGACTTGTTTTCTAAAGATAAGTCAGCCATCAGATTATTGTTCCCCTTTATGTAATATGTCAGTTTACATTTTTGGGTTTCACAGTTTGCTTTTTACTTTTGACTTTCAACATGTTGACTGTAGTGTGCCCCAGCATAGGCTTCTTTTTATTTACTCTGCTTCTTTTTGTTTTAGCATTTTATGTTTGATATTTCCTGTCTTTTCTCAAGTTGGGGAAAATTTTGGCTACTTTTTCTTCAAATATTATTTTGTCTTAATTTCTTTCTTCTCTCCTGGTTTTCCAATTATATGTACATTTAACAGTTTGATATTGTCAAGTCATTTTTTTCCCTAATTTTTTTTTTCCATTCTCTGCAGAGGATTTCTATTGATTTATCTTTAAGTTCACTTATTCTTTCCCCCATCATATTTATGAGGCTGCAAATTTGATCCAGTGTATTTTTTTCCAAAAATTTTATTTTCAATTCTAGAATTTTCACTTATTTCTTTTCTTTTTTTAAGTTTTAAACTTTTAAAAAATAATATACTTTTCTAAGTTTTAGGTTTATGAAAAATTGATCAAAGTACAGAGAATTCCCATACTCCCTCTCCCATCATACAGAGTTTTCCCTATTACTAACATCCTGCATAAAGGTGGTATATTGGTTACAACAAACAAATCAATATTAATATAAGTGGTGTAAGGCCTGACATTAAGAAGCAATATTAATTTCTTTCTTGATATGTTTGAGCTTTACAAAGATCCAAAGGCCTAACCACAAATTCTCCTCCTCTCATCAAATATGCTCCCTACCCAACAGGAAAGCCTACTCACTAGGCTAGTTCCTCTATCAGCCAGACCAGGTACACCACACTTGGCACTCAATCTAACAGGTTTCAATTCCCTGCCAATCCAGAGTATTCAAAGAACCCAATCACATCCTTCTGTTGAGGCCAGGGCTCATCCATACTGATGTTACTAAATAGCCCAACTCTCACAGCCCGAGCTTGTTCACTCTGTCCCAGACAGCAACCCTCACGTGCTCCTGCATGTCACAGGGTGTCCCTCTTTTCGGGGTTGTGATTATATGACTAATAAACTGCTGTTTGTTTTGTGTCTGATTTCAGGTGTTTGTGTTCAGCCAGCCCATAGTATGGTGGTGGGAATCCTTCCTTTACCAACAGGGTGAATAGGAGATGATCAGAATAATACTTTATTGTTAAAGTGCACAGTTTATTTTATTTGTGCAATAAAGCTCTATGTGTTTTAAAAATGCATAATGCCACGTATCCATCATTACAGTATCATACAGAAGAGTATTAGGACCCTAAAAATCCTGTGGGCTCCACCTCTTCATCCCTGTCCCTGCCTCCCAAAACCCTTGGCAATGACTGATCTTTTTTATTATCTATACTTTTATCTTTTTTGGAATGTCGTAAAATTGAAATTATACAAGATGTAGTCTTTTCATACTAGTTTCTTTCACTTAGTAATATGCATTTAAGGTTTTTCCGTATTTTTGTGGTTTAATAGGTAATTTCTTTTTAGCATTGAATAATATCCTGATGTATGGATTTACCAAAATTTTATATCTATTCACCTATGTAAGGATATCTTGGTTGCTTCCAATTTTTGCAATTACAAATAAATCTGCCATAAACATTAATGTACGAGTTTTTGAGAATATAATTTTTTCAGTTTATTTGAGTAAATAACTAAGTGCTACTGCTAGATGGTATGGTAAGGCTATGCTTAGTTTTGTAAGAAAATGCCAAATATATTCCAAAGTGGCTGTACCATTTTGTATTGCCCAAAGCAATGAACAAAATTTCCTGTTGCTCCACATCCTTGTCAGCATTTAGTCCGTTCTAATAGATGTGTAGTGGCAGCTCATTTTTATTTGCAATTTCCTAATAACATATGAGGATGAGCAACTTTTCATATGCCTGTTTGCCATGTGTATATTTCGGTGAGGTGTCTCTTCAGATATTCTACCCAAGTTTTAATGGATTGATTGGGGTTGATTGTTTTCTAATTGTTTAATTTTAAGAGCTCCTCATGTATTTTAGATACAAGTCTTTTTCTGGATATGTGTTTTGCAAATATTTTTTTCCTAATATGTGGCTTTTCTGTTCATTTTCTTAAGAATGCCTTTTACTGAGCAGAAATTTTTAATATTGAGTCCAAATTATCATTTTTTTTCTTATGGATTTTGTTTTTCTTCCTCTATATAAAAACTCTGCTAAATCTAAGGTCACTTCAATTTTCCCCTAGGCCATCTTCAAGAAGTTTTATAGTTTTCCATTTTGCTTTAGATTTTTGATACATTTTGAGTTAATGTTTGTGAAAGGTATAAGGTTTGTGTCCAGATTCACCTTTTTTCATATGAATATCCAGTTGCTCCAGCACCATTTGTTAAAAAGCCTATCTTTTCTCCATTAAATTGCCTTTGCTTCTTTGTTAATGATTAATTAACTATATTTGTGTCAATTCATTTCTGGGCTCTCTACTCTGTTCCACTGATTTATTTGTCTGTTCTTTTGCCAATACCACTCCATCTGATTACAGTGACTTCATAGTAAGACTCAAAATTAGGTAGTGTCAGTCCTCTAACTTTGTTCTTCTCTTTAGATATTGTATTGGTTAGTCTGAGTCTTTTGAGTCTTTTGCCTTTTTGTATAAACTTGGAATCAGTTTATTGATGTCTATAAAGGAACTTTCTGAGATTTTTATATGGGTTGTATTGAATCTATAGGTCAATTTTAGAAGAAGAGACATTTTAACATTGTCTTTCTATCCATGAACTTGAAATATCTCTATTTATTTAGATCCTCTTTGATTTCTTCCATCATATGGATCTTGCACGTATTTGTTAGATTAATGCCTAAATATTTCATTCTTTTGGTGCTAATGTAAATGTTGCTGTGTTTGTAATTTCAAATTCCGATTGTTCATTATAGGTAAGAAAGCAACTAACTTTGATATATTGACCTTGTATCCTACAACCTTGCAATAATTGCTTATTGCCATCAGGATTATTTTTTGTTGATTCTTTTGCATTTTCTACATAGCCTATCATACCATCAGCAAACAAAAAACAGTTTCTTCTTTTCCAATTTGTATGTCTTTTATTTCCTTTTCTAGTCTTACTGCATTAGCCAGGACTTCAGAATGATGCTGAATAGGAGTGGTGAGTAAGGATACCTTTGGCCAGTTCCTGATGTTAGTGAGAAAGATCTAATTACTGTTACGTATCATGTCAGCGTAGAATTTTTTAGATGTTCTTTCTTAAGCTGAGAATATTCCCCTCTATTCCTAGTTTGCTGAGAGTTTTTTCAATCATGAATGGGTGTTGGATTTTGTCACATGTTTTTTCTGCATCTATTGATATGATTGTATGCTTTCTCTTATTTAGTCTATTGATATGATGGATTACATTAGTTAATTTTCAAATGTTAAGCAAGCTGTACATACCAAGAATAAAGTTCAATTAGTTGTGGTGTTTAAATTTTGTATACATTGTTGGATTCTTTTTGCTAATTTTTGTTGAGAAATTTTATATATATGTTCATGAGAGATTTTGTTCTGTGGTTTTTCTTTCTTGTCACATTTTTGTCTGGTTTTGGTATTAGAGTGGTCCTCACGGCATGAGTTACAAATTGTTCACTCTGCTTCTACTTTCTGAAACGTATTGCAGAGAATTGTTATCACTTCTGTCTTAAATGTTTGCTAGAATTCACCAATGAATCTTCTGGGCCTGGTGCTTTCTGTTTTAGTAAGTTATTAACTATTGATTTTATTTCTTGAATAGAGATAGTCATATTTAGATTAACTCACCTTGTATGAATTTTGGCATATTGTGTCTTTCAAGGGTTGGTCCATTTCATCTAGGTTATTGACTTTGTGGGAATAGAGTTGTTCATAATCTTACTTTATTATTCTTTTAATGTTCATGAAATCAGTAGTGATGTCCTTTCTTTCATTTTTGGTATTAATAATTTGTGTCTTCTCTCTTTTTTTCTACTAAGCCTGGCTAGAGATTTATTAATTTCACTGATCTTTTCAAAGAACCATTTTTTGTTCATAGATTTTCCCTATTTTTCCCTGTTTACAATTTCATTGATTTCTGCTCTAATTTTTGTTTCTTTTCTTCTGCTTTTTTTAAGGTTTGTATTTCTCTTCTTTCTTTAGGTTTCTATAGTGGCAGCATAGATTATTGATTTTTGCTCTTTCTTTATTTCTAATATATGCATTCAACAGTATAAATTTCCCTCTAAGCCCTCCTTTTGTTACATCCAACAAATTTGGATAAGCTGTTTTCATTTTCGTTTAGTTAAAAATATAAGATTTCTTCAGAGAATTATTTGACCCATGCGTTATTTAGAAATGTGTTGTTTAATCTCTAAATGTTTTCAGATTTTCCAGCTATCTTTATGTTATTGATTTTTAGTTTAATTTCATTGTCTTCGGAGAAAATATTTTGTATGATTTCCCTTCTTTTAAATTTTTAAGAATGTGTTTTATTATTCAGGGTATCATCTATCTTGGTGAATGTCTCATATGAGCTTCAGAAGATGTAGTCTGATGTTGCTGGATTAAGTATTCTATACATAGCAATTAAGTCAAGTTGAGTGATATTTTGTCCAGTTAAACTATATTCTTATTAACTAATTGAATACTGGATCTATTGATTACTGATAGAGAGGTGTTTAAGTTTCCAGGTAAAATAATGGATTTGTTTATTTCTCCTTGCAGCTCTACCAAATTTGGCCTTATGTATTTTGATGATCTCTTGTTAGGTGGACATGCATTAAGAATTAGCATTTCTTAGAGAATTGATCTTTTTATTTTTATGTAATACCCCTCTTTATCCCTCATAATTATTCTTGCTCTGAAGCCTATTGTCAGAAATTATTATAGCTACTCCAAATTTCTTTGATTAGGGTTAGCATAGTATATCTTTCTCCATTCTTTTACTTTTCATTTTTCTGTCTTTATATTTAAAGTGAGCATCTTGTAGACAACATGGAGATGACTTTTTAAAATTAAATCTGACATTTTTTGTCCTTGAATTGTTGTATTTAGACTGTTCACATTTAAAAGTAATTATTAATATAGTTGGATTGTCTACCATAATTATATCTATTTCTTATTAATTGTCTTTATTGTTTGCTTTTTTTCCTGTCTTTTTCTGTATCCCCTTGTTTTAACTGAGCATTTTATGGGATTCAATTTTCTTTCTTCCATTAGCACTCAATTATACTTTGTTTTTTCATTGCTTAAGTGGTTCTTCTGCTGAGACTCTTATTTGCTGAGATTTTCATGCATCAAAAAATATTTTGCTTTTCTTCACTGTAGATGATTTTAACAGCCATTATAAAATCCCTGTCTCTTAGTTTTAACACCTGGTTCATTTCAAGGTGTGAATTTACTGATTTTCTTCTTTTTAAGAGTATGAGCCATATTTTTGTTTCTTCATATGCAGGGTAACATTGGATTGTAGTCATGATATTACTGATGTTAAATTGTGGAGTTTCTGGGTGCTATTGTTTTTCTCTGATGAGTATTGTTTTCTTTGTTTTGTCAGGTTGATGACTTTTTTTTTGGCTATGCTTAAACAGCACAGCTTATTCTTATATGGTAACTCCAACTCTCTTTAAATCTTTGTCTTCATTTCTATTTCTTAGAGTCTGATCTGCATATGCATTGTTCAAATGTCTTCATAGAGATGTAGGTAGACCAACATTAAGGATCCTTTCCCTATCAGGATTCCTCCACTTTCCCAGGCTTTCTCAGTTTCGCCTCTTCTCTTTTCTGGTTTATAGGCTGCAAGGATCTTCTTACCTGAAGACAAAGGACTACAGTTGATCTTAGTCTAAAAAGCTCTGGAGGCATGAAGTATGTTAGCCAGCTGCTTTCTACCATGATACTCCTCTATAGGAAAATTTCTGCTTCTGTTCACTCTCAGTACTTTCAGGTAGTTGCTTTTCAAAATTATACGTAGGTTTAATAGTCGTTTTCTGAAATGTGACATAGTAGCATTCTTATTTTATCGTATCTGGATGCAGAAAATGTGGTCACTTGATTTTTGACAAAGAATCTCAGTATATTTAATGAGAAAAGGCTAGTATTTGCATCAAATTATATCAGAATAAATGTACTTTCTATACAGATAAAATGAACCTTGACATGAAGAAAATATTTGAAAACCATTTATCAGATGAATAACTGGTATCCAAAATAGAAAAAGAAGTGTTAAACCTCTCTAATAGTCTAGGCAACCAAAAAAAAATGGAAAAAATTTTTAACAGACATGAAAATCATTTAAAACCATAGTCTATACATCTACACACACACTGAAAGAGTGAAAATCAATGCGATGCTATTAAGTAATGACAAAGATGCGGAGTAACTGCAGCACTCATTTATTGCTGGTAGTAATGCAAAAGGCTACAACTCATTTGTAGAATCATTTAACAGTTATGGATAAAGTTAAGCATACACCTACTATATGGTCCAGCAATTCCACTTCTAAGTAAGATAAATGAAAACATTTATTATCTAAAGACCTTTACATAAACACTCAAAACCAATATTTGATAACAGCTAAAATGTGTAAACAACCTCAGTGTACATCAACAGGTGAATACACAAATAAATCTTGGTATATTCACACACTGGAATACTTTTCTGCAATAGAACAAACTAGTGACACATACAACAACCTAGATGAGTTTCAAAATCTTTTTGTTGAGCATAAGAATCCAGAAAAAAAGTGTCTATGGTATTTTATTTTATTTACATTTGGCTCCAGATGATACAAGACAAATCTATAGTGATATAAAGCAGATTCTGTGCTTGCCATAAGCCATTGGTTGAGGAGTACTGACTATAAAGAAGCATGAGAGAAATTTCTAGGGTAAAGGAAATGTTCTATATCTGGATTGGATTATGTGTTACTTGGGTGTATACAATTATCAAAAGTCATTAAATTGAACTCTTCACATCTGTGAATTTTATTTAATATAAATTATATCTCAATGGAAAACTGACGTTATTTATATTAATGAAAGTTTTGATTCGTATAGCCTCATAGCCTTTTTTGAAGTACATTCACATGTATTGACAAGTTTGTTAAAAAAATAGCCACATTTCAACAGTTATTTTTCTAATAAAATTTTATTTTGCTCTTGTAAAAGAATTACCTCTTTATTCAGCCCGTTTCTTATAAAGAAGTCATAATATATTAGAATTATTATTTGCTATACCTTTTTAATTTTCTTTGTAGAATGGAAATATTATTTTTCAGATTCTCAGGACTTCGTAGAAGAGTTAACTAGTTTTATATTTGTGCACTTGTGCAAGAGAATTGCCTTTAGTCAGAAATTCAAAAAGTTAAATAAATTGTCATTAAAGTAGCATGAAAATGGTTACAGAGATCAACTACTTAATTTAAAATCCAAATTACTAAGCACTACTGCTTTAGAGGAAAAATATATATTTGTGTGTTCATTTCAGTGAAAAATCAATAACTACTTTATTATAGTTTCTTACATAGTGGGTAAATTTCATTTTCTTTATTTTAAAAAGCTTTTTCAAAAACTCATCTTTAAGATTTCTCATTCTCTCTCTGTATGTGATACACATTCAGAGCTGATCAGAGAATGGAAAGCCCATTATCTAAATAAAGAAAAACTCCTGCAACTAAAGGGATAATGGCTTTATTTACTGAGACTGCCTTTCTTTATTAGTAGTAAATTCTTCAAAAGCAAATATCCAGAAAACATCTTTTTCAGCAAAAATAATTTGTGTTTATTTTGTGGGGATGGAGAAATGTTGTTAACAAAGACTCATTCCTTGATCGAACTTTAGTCAGGTTTCCCTGAGTCCTCTTTTCAGCTAAGTCTTCTCCTTGGGCCCTATCTTCAGTCTGTCAGTCTACGTGTAGCAGAATACTGCTATGTCAATTTAGTGAGAATCCCTCCATAATTAATATCTGATCACCCTGACCTGCCTTCAGCAAGAATCTTCTTAAGTCAGTTTAGTAAGAATCCCCCTATCCTTGACATCCCCTCTTAGTAATTTTCCATCTGCTCACCCTTCATTCTGTTCATTGGCCATCTATCTCCTGCTGCCTTTGCTGTATTCAGAGTTCAGTCTGATATCTCTCTCCTATTATAATAGTCTTAATACTGATGGGGTTCACGGCAGGCTGCCCCAAGATGTGCCACTCTGGTGTACAGATTACTTCAACCTAAAGACAATAAAGGCTCAGAAGACTCAGGAAGAACATTTTGACCTTCCTCCAACCTGCCTAAAAGAATTTAACATAAAAAGCCTGTTCCAGGAAGGAGCTGATACCATAGGAACTATAGCATATTGTAAAACAGGGGTGATAAAAAAGCACCAACAAGCCCATTTTTGGCCCAACAAACACTTGGTTAACAAAAATTTCTATTTCCATCTCCACATAAATTGTCTTCCTCCCCTCTAAAATCTCAAACCACTACCCCCAACATCCTCCTTTGTCTTTGGCTGAAGATGGTATTTAAGATGGAAATTTCAGCCATTCTGGTGAGTTGCTCAGTTTTCCTGGGTTTCTACCATGTATACATGTTATTAAATTTTGTTTGATTTTCTCCTGCTAACCTGCCTTATGTTATTTTAATTGTTTGACCAGCTATAAGAACCAGAAGGAAAGGAGGGAGGGGATTCTCCCTCTTCCCCTACAATACCTAATGCAATAGTCCAGAATAAAGTCTTTTTACCATTTTAACAAGTGTTAGAATAATTTTTTTCTTCTCCCCAAAGCCCCCCAGGACATAGTTGTATATTCCAGTTGTGAGTGCCTCTGGTTGTGCTGTGTGGGACACGGCCTCAGCATGGCCTGATGAGAGGTGCTATGTCCGCACCCAGGATCTGAACTGGCAAAACCCTGGGCTGCCGAAGCGGAGCATGCAAACTTAACCACTCGGCCATGGGGCTGGCCCCAACTGTTAGAATAATTTTCCTTTAACTTTAGGTAAATTTTTAAGCTGAAAGGTAGCAAAATATGCTGCCCTTGGCATAAGGATTATTTTGAGAAACACAAGACAAAAGAAAAGCTCTGAAAACAGAGTAGAAGTTACTCTTTTTTAAGGGAAATTTACATTTATAAAGGAAATCTCTATTTGTAAGTGTGTCTCCCTCTCTGTACAAAGAAGACAAGGATGAGTAAATCACAAGGGACTTTATCAATGGAGAAAATACTGTTAAATGATAAACTGAGGCAAATTAAAAATTTTGAGAGTTTATTTGAGCAAAATCAAGTCAAATCAGACAGCATCCAATCTAACAGAAACGATCTCCAAGGAGCTGTCAATGAAAATAATCCATAACCAATCTATAAATGAAAATTTGGGAGAGTTTATTCTGAGCTTAAATCTGAGGACCATGGCCCGGGGCCTTTCTTCCTGAAAGAAGAAAGGGCACCGGAGAAGTGGGGTGCACAGAGTGGTTATATACCCCCAAACAGGATGTTCTAGATATGATTGAAATGTCCCTCCCACAATAGTCACAAGATTGTCCTGTGGGCACAGCGCTTGATGGACACAGCAGGTAGTGGGTCTGCTATCTCGGCAGGCGTAGCAGGAGGCAAGTCTATTGTCTCAAGCTGGAGCTGGGTGGTCACAGGTGAGTGCAGCAATCAGTTCCTAGCCTAAGGAAAGATGCTTAATCCTTAAGGAAATGCCAACGTTGGGAAGGAGAGGGAAGTTGCACCTTTATCTCAAGAACCTTTGTTCTTGCCATAGGGAATATCTAAAGCAGATATACAATGCATGATCAATGGCCTCGGTCAGGCCTTTTGGGAAAGACAAAGTCAGGCCGAATTAGGTTTACAGCAAATGGCTTCCTCATATACTCCAATATATCCTATTACTTGCCATTTTTATTTGTCAGATCTAAACAAAATGAAAGACTTTTATAGGCAGAATGGAGTGGGAACAAGGAAGTTATACTAAGTGGAAAAGTGGGTTTGTTATTGAAAAGTTACTTTCCTTTAGGAGATGGCAGGGATCTATCAGGCAGATTACCTAACTAGTGCTGACCAAGTGATTCTTGATTGACTGGTTTAAGATTTCATTCGTAGGAGACAGGAAATTACAATAGCTAAGTGTTGGTTTGGTGATGTGGGGCTTAGCATAAGCAATTCCATTTCGGGCCTATTTTTTTTTAACAGTATACACTTAAATCTGCATAACAATGCTTACCTTTGCTTACTCTTCTTTGCCTTGTAACTTCTCCATAACTGGCCTCTCCATGCCTTTCTTTCTTTTATCTCTAGCTGAAGGTGGTACTTAAGCTTTGGGCTAAGCCACCTCCAGGAGTTACTTTTTCCCCCTGGGTATCTCCCATGCATATATAGGGGAGGAAGACAAATCCTCTACCCTCTAGGGCCTTCTGGATGGGCTACGAATTAACTTCACATGAGACAGAATAACAGGAGAAAATCAAACAAACCTTTATAACAAATATACATGGGGGAAACCCAGGAAAACTGAGCAACTCAGCCATCTGGCCAAAGCTGCCACCTTAAATGTCATCTTCAGCTACAGACAAAGGAAGGTGTTGGGGTAGTGGTTTGGGATTTCAGAGGGGAGGAAGACAGTTTACATGCAGTTGGAAATGCTAATGTTTGTTAAACAAGTTTTGCTGGGCCAAAAAAGGTCTTATTGGTGCCTTTCTATCACACCTATTTTGCATTAATCTATAGCTATCTTATGGTGTTAGCTCCTTCCTGAAACAGACCTTCTATGTTAAATTCTTTTGGACAGTTTGGGGGAAGGTCAAGTATTCTTCCTGAGTCTTCAGAGCCTTTGTTGTCTTTAGCTCAAAATTATCTGCATACCAGAGTGGTGCATCTTGGTGCGACCTGCCTTGAACCCCATCATACACATGAAGTATACATGTTAAACTTATTTTTGTTTTTCTCTTGTTAAGCTGTCTTTTATTACAGAGGTCTCAGCCAAGAACTCAGAATGGTAGGGGGAAAATTATTTTTCTCTCCCACACAGAATCTAGTAATTAATGATTTACCAGTCTTCTACAGAGATAGAATACTGAAACCACTTTTTGATCTACAATAGAGCTCAAAGTCCCTCTGAATCTGTAGTTTAGGACCAAGACTATATCATTTGGAGGAAAAAAGAATTTGGAATTCAGACACTTCTAAGAAATTTTGAGTCCAAACTGTTTTATCCCACCCAACTCCGCAGAGTACATATTGTTTAGACATCAGGGGAAATGATTGGATTAACAGAGTGCAATGCCACTCTTAAGAGACACTTAGAGATAGTCAGTAGCTGAAGGACATCACAGGTGTACATTAATAGACTTTTCACTCACAAAAGAATGAGAAGTTGATGGTCCCATTTTAGAGGATTTCCTAGTATATGCAGTCTGTTCCCAACTACTTCTATGTTCTTCATGATGACTGCTTAAAGATTTTTGACACAATTTGGTATGAAAACACATTTTTAATAGCACAAGTGGTATTTTTGGAAAGTTCCAAACATTGTATATGCTGTTATATTATAATTATTTACTGAAAAAGTAAATAGAATATAAACAAAAATTTTAAAATGCATGATTTTGCTTACACCAGTGTCTTCCTCTCAAGCAACTATGAACAGATTCTTCAAAATTAATTCTACCCACAAAAGAGATTGAGAAATTGCCAGTCCAATTCTCTTATGACTTATCAGAAAATTATACAAAATGGCACTTCCAAACTGCCATCAAAACTTCATGCAAAGCAAGTCAGCAGCTCTGTAACAGAGCAAGCCAAAGAAGTAGGGCATAAAGCCAAGCAGCAGTCCTGGATGTAATTCAGAGCTTCCTGTTTTAGTCAGATGTTTACTGATCTTTTTCCACGTGTGCCCTGGAAATTTCATTGAGGAAGCTGGATCACTTAATTGATGTTATTCATTGCTTGTTTTTGCCCAAGAGTTTCTATATCTATTTGCCTAATCCCATAATTTTTAGGAAAAGAAGCCAAATTGATTGAAAATTTATTAAAATGAGTGAATGTAATGTGGGGCTGGCAAGCTGAAGAGTCAAAAGAAAGATTTCTTGGACTCTCAAACTCTGGCAGTAGTGCTCTTTTATTCAGAGAACAATGTCGAATTGGATGGGAACAGGACCCATGGGCAGTCAGAGGTGCTGCAAATGTGGGTTGAGGGTAGGGCTAAATTTAAGGCATAGGTATGTGAATTATCTCTTTACAAGACAAAGGAAACAATATGTAAAAAAAAAGTCGTTAAAATGGTATCAGTGCAGGTTGGGTCTGGTTATTGAGTGGTCCTATAATTTTTAGATAAGAATCAAACCAGACTAAGTAAATGGCTGAAGCCACCACCTTAAATATTATTTTTAGCTAAAGACAAAGGAGGGTGTTGGGGGTGGAGGGGGAGTCGATCATGGGAGATTACCACACAAGTACTGTAAACAAGATGCAGATTTAAATCTGCATCTTAAGTCCTTGCCTTTGGCATTGATTAAGAGCTTCTAGAGATAAGGTCATCTGCCCCAATTCTTCCTGGTACAGAGAGGGAGACACCTTTACAGATGAAGATTTCCTTTACAATGTAAATGTCTCTTGACAAAGGGTAAGTAAATTCTACTCCTCAGAGCCTCCTTCCCATCTGCAGTTTTTAAAAGTAACCAGCCTAAAATAATCCTCATCAAATGTACTTCACAAAAGTGGTTTGTATTGTATCTAAGAAATTTAGAATGTTTGTAGTAGTTTTTTCCTTAAATGTATAAAGCCTTTTAATGGCTTGTAAAGTGCTTCCTTTCGTATATATTACTGTGCAAGTGAAGATGGAGTTGCCCAAAGGTTGTCACAATAGAAGTATTAACACTAAAAATTTTAATATAATCTTGTAACATCATCTTGGCTTTCATATTACATTTTGTATGTGTATATTTAAAAACCGAATCAAATTGATATAATTATTGTATGACCTCAAAAAAGACATTCACAAACTATGTATTTATAATGACTATATTTAAAAGGTCAGATACATTCAGGTTTCTGTAAGGAAGGAAATACAAACTTTTATGTATAGGTGTTTATTATTTGAATTTGTGCATAACATACCAAAAACTTATGCAATATTAAATTTATTCCACATCTAATTTCAGTTAAAACCTCTCTGAGAAGATTTTCTCCAGAGTTATATAGATTTTCAGCTACCAAGTTGTCTGTTGCTACCATATGAATAGAGAATTGAGAGGTAGTTGGACTAAATAACTTCACAGGGTCTCTCCAGAAATAAGACGATGTTGTTGAAAGTAATTTAGACATTTTAGCTGTGACTTTTCTTTCCTATGTTTTTCTTTTCTCAGTGACATTCATTACCCTTAGGGTGAGATAGAGTTTTAAAGTCAGTTGTAAAGAAAACAGTCTGAAGACCAACACACTTTTGATTTGCAAAGCCAAATTCTTGAGAACAAAAATCTATGTATGCTGGAATTTTAAAAACGTGTCTTTGTTAATCAGTGGCTACCATCTCATATTGAATTTTCCTGTATTCCTAAAATAAACTCTATTTAGTCATAGTACATTTTCATTTTGATATATTGCTGGATTTATCTACTATTTAATTTAAAAAGTGTACATCTATATTTGATAAATGAAATTGGTCTATCATTTTATTTCTTATATGTTTACTAATATTTAGTATTAAAGCTATTGTGACCACATAAACTATATTAAAAATTATTCATCATTTTCTGTGATCTCATATAATACAATTAACATTTCAATCATCTATTTTTGTAAAAAATTAGACACAACTCACCTGTGATTTCGTCTTGCAGTAGTTTCTTTATCAATAGAAAAGCATTGTTCACCTTTCTAATCTCTATTCTAGTAATTGCTCCATTTAAATTTAACGCTTTTGAAGTCAACTTTGGCCACTGCAAAAAAAATTGTCCTTCTTTTTATAGATGTTCAAATTGATTTCTGTAGAATGGTGTACCATACTTTAAAAGTTTAAAGAAGTATTTGTGATTTTTGCCTCTACTCTTTGATAGTTTGGGCTATATTTGCTCTTTTTCTTTATTCTTGTAAAGGATTTATCTATTTTTCTAAAGAAAGAGATTTTTCTATATATCTATCTAATCCACTATTTTAATATATTTCTATTTCATTAACTTCATGCCATCTGTTATGTTCACTAACTCCTTCTTCTTATTATCTTTTGATTTATTTTGTCATGTTTTTCTAATTTCTAAAGAGGAGTAATAAACTCATGTTTTTGCTTTCTTCTTCTATTTAAAACATAGTTACTGATTTTTCTGTGAGAATTACTCATTTTTTTTCCATAGGTTTGGGTATGAAATGTTTTTATCAATTCATCCTTTTATATATATACAAAATATATATATTTAAATATATATATATAAAAATGTCAAGTTTGACATTCCCTTTGATTCAAAGATTATCTAGGGATATGTTTCTAATATCCACATAGTTAATTTTTTTCATAATTTTTATGATTGCCTTCTAATTGTATTGGATTATCATCATAGAATGTGTACTGTAAATGTTTCATAATTTTCAATTTCACATTTTTCTTTATTGTCAAACATATGATTAGTGTATCTTCTAAATGATTCAGGGACAGCAAAAAAAAATATACTTTAGTTGAGAGTGTAAGGTTTTATATGCTGTCTCTACATATGTGATCTGCACACATATTTATATAATATAACATATCTACTTACGTATAATATATAAATCATTTTTTCTATAGTGTATGTGCATATACAATCCATTTGGTTTTTTGTATTATTCATTATTACCTCTATGCTAATTTTTATGTCTCAGAAGGTTAGAGCTCTTCATTTCTGAAAGAATTAAATGTTTTTCCTTTAATTTAGTTTTTTTCATGGTCTCCTTGCATTTCTTATAGTGTTGTTTTACATATTCAATTTCTATGATATTTGGAGTATATAGAGCCTGTATGAGAATTAAAAAAATGATGTCCACACTGACTAACATAGCCCTGCTGTCACATATCTTGATGACTGAATGGAGATACATCCAAAATAGAAAGAGGTACCCTTTCCTCCACCTTGGGCCAGATACTAATCCCCATATGTGCTTTCAACAAGGCCTTTATGCAGTAAACTATTTGCATAACTGTACGTAGTGGCCCCACATGGCTTTTAATTCTTATAGCTTGGTAAAAATTGTTCTTCTTATTATTATACAATATGCCATGTCCAATATTAACATTTTTATTCCTACATTATTTCTTTCTGCATTTTTGGATATCAGTTTCTGATCTTTATTTTCAACCTATTATTTATCACTTTGCTTTTTGTGTGTTCCTTGGGTTTTTTCAGTTTAGTTCAATCTCTAAGGGTTTATCTCAAATGGGAGAAGTGAGACATTTCACATTAGAATTATAACCAATAAACCTGATACAATTTTTTTATCTTATTCTACACGTATTACTCATTTTACTTTATTCTTTTCTTTATTTTATTTTCTTTTTCTTATTTTACTGCTTTGATCAAAATTACTTTAAATGTCTTGATTTCTCCTTGTGTATTTGATTGCATAAGTGTACCTCTGCCATGTTCTTAATGATTGTCTTACCTTTCTTGTCACTCATATACATACATGTATTTATGTATCATTTGAACACTTGGATAGAAAGTATTTCTCCATTGGAGACACTTTGATTCTACTTGCTTTGCTCTATTAAAAGGGAATATTTAAAAATGGTTTAATATTATCCCTTTAATTCACCACCTCAAAATGAGGGAATGTATTTTACTCCTCGCCATATATACTTCCTTACCTCTTCAATGTTTTAATATAGTAAGTTAATATTTCTACTTCTCAGTTATTATTATTAGGTTCTTTGTGGTTTTCCCTTCTATGTAAATGCTTATTATTATTTTTGTTAAATGCCAAATAGTCTGTTGTTAACTCTATGGAATTAATTATATATGTAGAAATATTCATTTCTCCTCATTTATTTACTCTTCGTTTTATCTGTTCCACCTTATGATGTCAGTACTAATTTATTTGAAGTTTTATTAGAATCCTTTTTCGTTTATTATTTGTAGTAATGCCCAGAAAGACAATGTTCTCATATATTGTGGATGGGAATATGAATTGTTACAGCCTTTTATGAAAAACAATCTGGTAGCCTCTACTAAAACTTGAAATATAAAAACCTTTCAACTCAACAATACAATTCCTGGAAATACATTCCATAGAAATAAAAGCCCCAGGTGCTGGAATGTACATGCACATAAGGATATTTAATGCAGCTTTTCTGATTGTGAGGAGGAGATATATATATATATGGGTGAGTGTGTGTGTATCAACCCAACCCAGAGAGGAATTTTTTTTAAATTCTCTCAAAGAAAGAAACAGTGTAGGCAAAGTGAACTCTGTTAAGATGTATAATGAAAAGAGATGCTCATCAATTGGGAATTTATTGAACAATTTAAGCTGTATCCACACCACGGCATACTATGCAATCATGAAAAAATTAATTAGGGATAAACCAGTTTACTTATATACATTTTCATTTGATATTGCTAAGAGAGAAGACAAGATGTAAATAGTGCATGGGAAATCATAATATCTTAACAAAATAATAGCAAAAATTTTTACAGAGATGTACATGCATATATGAATTTATTTACCTGCATGTGCTTATAGTTATATGACAATGGAGAAAAAATAAGAGGAAAACATCTTACATTATTCCTCTATTTTACCTGTGGTATAAAGGAATTATATTGTTTAAAGAGACTGAGGAGAGAATAAAGGGAAAGAAAAAAAAGAAAAAAGCTGTGATACAGAATCAAATATACACAAGAACAATAGCAAATTAGGAGTTAATTTTGACATTTCAGGGCATAAATTTTAAACCAAGAAATAGAAGATAAGTAAAATATCAAGTGACATTAAAATATTTCCAAACTTCATAAAAATTGATGCAATAAACAATATGAAAAGGAAATTTGGAGAAGTTGAGTATAGAACTTAGATGTAAGGGGTTTCTAAGAAGTGTACAGTTTTAAAACCTAAAATTGGAGCTGGAAGAGGCAAAATAATTAAACAGCAGTCTTTCATAATTTTATTATACTTAGTATCAGTCAAGATCATTTTTCTAGTTTTTCTGCAATCCCCAAGAGCAAAATTGACAGATCTGCAGCTAAACTCTTGCCTGTACTTTGAATGAGTTCTCCAATGTAGTGGTGATCAGAAAATCTTTCTCATATTATTCATTTTGGTGGATTTGGGGAAAAAGGGGTGGGCAATGATGAAATTCTTCCTGTGTGGAGAGGATGCTGGTATGATGACTAAAGTTTAATGATTGCATGTACAGTAGATTAAATAAAAGAGAAGTCAGGATTAATGAAAAGGTACATGTCAATAGAAAATACAAAACTAAAGTTCAGAGATTAAAAAATAAGTTAAAAAACCAAGAACAGTGCATATGGTACATATGAGGGTAAAAGAATAAAATCATGAATTGGTGATACAAAAGGAGATATTCAAAATTATCAGAAGAAATATTTGAAGAGTTATGTTTAAACATAATGAAAAACATCAACACAGAGATTCAAAAAGTTCCAATGAATCCTAAGATCATAAACACAAAGAACACCATGCCAAAGCACATTATATTAAACTTTTGGAGAAAGTTAAAGTTAAAGAGAAAATCTTTAAACCAGTAAGAAAAAAAGTACATTTTTAAAAAAATGAGCAACAATAAGATCTAGGTCTCTCAAAACTCTCTCAAAATAGAGAGTTATCAACCGGCAATTTATCAGAACTAGCTCTATGTGATACCAATCAAAGTAGACAGCTTAACAGGAAAGAGACAATGAAAAAGAGTCCTCCTAAAACTGCTGTCATCCCTGGGTGATTGTGAACATGCCTAAGCTGTACCCTGTGAAGAATAACATTAGGAGCTTTGTATTGAGGAGGAAATGGACCTCACCTAAATAGTGTGGTCAAGTCACAAAACAAATAAGTAAGCAGTCAACAACCAGAAGAAACATGTGGGTAAGATAAGTATCTAGAGTTGCTACAATATGTTACCTAAAATATCCTATTAAAAAGTACAAGATATGCAAAAAAACAGGGAAGTTGACCCATATATAGGAAAAAAATGTAGATGACAGTAACTACTCACAAGAGGGCCCAGTTAGCATATTTGACAAAGAATTCCAATAAGCCACTATAGATATGTTCAAAGAAGTAAAGGATATAATGCTTAAAGAAGTAAAGGAAGGTATGATGATATTGTCTAATCAAAGAAAATATCAATAATAAGCAATTATTTTAAAAAGTAGAAATTCTAAAATTAAAAAGTACAATAACTGAAAATTAAAATTTAATGCAGAGAGAAACGAATTTTGAATGAGAAAAAGAAATAATCTGTGAATTTGAAGATTGATAGAGATTATGGAATCTGAAGAATATATGGAAAAAGGAATGAATGAAAATGAAGAAACTTTCGGAGAAATATGGAGCACCACTAAACACACCAACATACACATCATGGCTTATCAAAAGGAGATAGAGAGAAAAAAAGGATAGAGAGAAAAGAGCAGAAAAATATTTCAATAATTAATGGCTAAAAACTTACCAAATTTGATGGAAAATATCAATCTACACATCTGAGAAGCTCAATGTATGGCATGTAGAATACAAGCAAAGATATCCACACATATTATATCATAGAAGAAATGCTCAAAGCCAAAGCGCAAACTTTGAAAGCAGCAGAAAAAAATCATTGTGTACAAGGGACCTTTAAGAAAATTAAAAGTTGACTTCCCATGAAAAAAATATGGAGGCCAGAGTACATTGGAATGGCATATTCAAAGTGAAGAAAGAAACAAAAAACATAAACAAATATCAACTAAGAACCTTACATTCAGAATAAACTTTTCTTCAAAAATGAAAGTGAAATAAAAACTATTAAAGATTTAGAAAAAAAATCAGAAAATTTGTGGCTAGCGGATTTACTGCAGTTGAATTATAGAAAATTTTTCAGGCTGATCACCAAGTGATCCAAGAAAGAAACTTGAATACTCATGAAAAAAACCCAAAAAACAAAGAGAACCATTAAAGGTAATTATGTAATTATAAAAGTATAAACACTTATTTGTTCTCTTTTCTTCTCTTAATTGATATAAAAAGCAAACAATAGTATAAAACAACAAGCACATAATCCTGTTGTTGGGTTTATAACATATAGAGATGTAATACATTTGACAATAACATTGTAAATGAGGTTGTTGGGAGTAAATCTACACTGGAATCAGGAAATGACACCAGATAGTAACTTGAATCCACAGAAACAAACAAAGAGAATTAAATGGTAAATAAAAGGTTAATATAACAAGTTCTATAAATATATAATTGTTCTCCTTTCTTCTCTCAGTTTCTTTAAAACATGTACATTTTATAAAGTATATAACAATGTAGCATTGTGTTTGCAACATACAACAATAATGGCACAAAAAAAGGAGGGAGAGGGAATAGAGTTATATGAAAATAACATTTATATATCAAACTTGGATTAAATTAGCATAAATCTGATGTCAATTCTGATAAGTTAAGATGTATGTGGCAAGCCCTAAAGTAACCATTACTAAATTAACTAAAAAATATAATAAAACATCATTAAAAGAATTTAAATGATACATTAGAAATTACTGCTAAAGAAAGTAGTAAGGATGAATAAAAGAACATAAAAGACATACAATGTATAAAAGATGAAAAGTAAAATTGTAAATGCAAATGGAACTAAACCAGCACAACAAAACATTAACTATGAATGGTTAAATAATCCAGTCAAAAGGCAATATTATCCTAAAGGATAAAATCAAAATAGCCAACTATATGCTAGTATAGGAGACACATTTTAGCTTCAGAGATACAAATAGGTTGAAAGTAAAAAAGAAAAAAAAGCTATATCATATTGTTCCAACACCAATCTTCATTCACCAATTGGGTGTCCTGCAATTCAACTCAATTCTAACATTAACTTCTCAGAGTCAGCACAGATTTCACAAGTTCAAGGAAACGTCCTTCACAAGAGTTTCCCACTTCAGATGCCAGTGCAAGTTTTAGCTGTCCTCAAGCCACCCAGACTTCTGCCTGTTTGGTTACAAATTGAGGATTCACTTGAGCTCCTCAGGTTTGATAATCCTCTAAAACAAGTCACAGAACTCAGTAAAGCATTATACTTAGGATTATTGCTTTATTATACAGGATTCAATTGAAAAGCCAGATGAAGTGATACATAGGGCAAAATTTAGGAGAGTCCCAAGAGCAGGAGTGTCTTCCCCTGTGGAGTCAGGGTGTGCCACTATCTCTGTACATTGATATGTTTACCAACCAGGAAGTTCTCTTGAGCTTCAGTGTCCAGAGTTTTTATATGGGGCTTCATTACAGAAGGATTATTAAATAAATTATTGGTCATGTAAATGATCTTAATTTCTTGTCTCTCTCTTCTAGCCCTTGGGGATGAGGCTGAAAGTTTCAAACTTCACTCATGTGCTTGATCTTTCTGTTATGGCTAGACCTTCCCTGAAATGATCTAAGGGCCCATCATGAGTAATTTTGTCAGCATAAACTCCTGTATGGTAGAAAGGGGCTCACTATGAATAATGAAAGACACTCCTATCACTCGGGCAATTCCCAGGACATTTGAAGTTTTGTGCCTGAAACCACACACAAAGATTCATTCCTTATTATATCACAGGCCACTCCCTGGCCTTTGACCATGAATTCCTTATTAAAAAAATGATCATATCTACCTCAGCATAATGGTTGAAGCAACAGTTGAAGAGTCAATGTGGGGTAGAGATAGGAGGCTATTATTCAATTGTCTAACATATTTGACTGTCAATATCAATATTATAATCTTATTGGTAATTTTAGTGGTAAGCCATATTGCATTATGGTAGATGTAAACTGAAAGATAAAAGTCAAACAATACTAACACATTAATCCATCCAGTTATTAATAACTAGTACATTCCATCGTCATATTATATGACCAAAATATTTCCTAGTCAGGCCAGTCAGTTATGCAGACTTCAATTTGAACTTGACAGATTCCAAAAGCAGGAATGAATTTAGAAATATATGGCTTCATTATTTCAGGAACCAGCTATAATTGAGCTAACAGACAGCATCATCTCTTTTTCTGAGCATCTCCTAAAGTTTTTGGTTTTCCTCATTCCATAACCTATTTATCCATTCCTTTACACTCAGCTACTAGTCCTATTTCTCTCCATTTATATCCAAACTTCTTCACCTTTGGAAGGACACTGAATTCAGTCACAGTGCCAGTTTGGATTGCAGACAGCAATACTAGTGTATCAAGTACCTTTCCCTCAGCCCACTCCCATTTCTACAGGGTAGAGTTACATAGCTATGTAACTAGTGGGCTATTTCTATCACTAGGCAATATAGCTACATTTAATGTTAACTCCAACTTTGCCAGATGAGGTGAAGACACAACCTGCCTCATCAGGTCCTTAAGAATTCTAACATAAAAGTTTAAAAATTTAATTACATTTTCTCACTTAGTAATCGTTCTTGCTTCTGGCGCTTGTCATTACAGTCTTGGTCATGGGGCCAACTAGTCAGGTAGGAGAAAGGAAGTTGAGGTGATGTGTGGAAGAAAGAAAAGATTTAGTCATCATACCAGCATCCTCTCCACACGGGAAGAATTGCATCATTGCCCACCCCGTTTTCCCCAAATCCATCAGAAAAACAGAGGAATCTATCTAGTGGATACACTCTCTTGCCCTTTCCTCATTTTAAGTGTGAGCACACACTCATGAAGGCATGGAAGTCAGACCTTCATGCCTATAGCTCTCTTTATTTCGGAAAACCAATGTCTTAATTGCCTACTTCAATTCTGTGTCAGAAAATCACTCTGAGGAGGATATCACTCTAATCATGGTTGGACATGATTGACTGTAAAGTGTTCCTTGGTCTGAATAAATGTAATTTGGCAGTCCAAATCAATGCAACATGTTCTGTTCTTGTTCTTTTAGTGTTCTGAGCATTTGCATCTACAACTAGGTGAGCAAAGTCCAATACAGGTAAGTGTCTGTTCCTTTCAGAACCCACTGTAGCTTCTTGAAGCTACTGGCATTCAGCTGACTTGCCAGCTATGTGCAGGGTCTTCCTACCAGGAATCTGCCCCATAACCATCTGCAGTCTCTATCTTTCTTATTGGCAGAAAGAATAACTCTTTTTGAAAAAATTTTTATTGAGATTATGATAGTTTACAACCTTGTGAAATTTCTGTTGTACATTGTTGTTTGTCAGTCGTGTTGTAGGTGCAACACTTCACCCTTTGTGCCCAACGCCCAACCCCCTTTACCCTGGAAGCTGCTAATCTGTTCTCTTTGTCTACATGTTTAACTTCCACATGTGAGTGGAGTCATACAGAGATTGTCTTTCTCTATCTGGCTTATTTCACTAAACATAATACCCTCAAGGTCCATCTATGTTGTGAATGAGAGAATTTTATCCATTTTTATGGCTGAGTAGTATTCCATTGTATGTATATACTGTATCTTCTTTATCCAATCATCAGTTGGTGGGCACTTAGGTTGCTTCCACGTCTTGGCTATTGTAAATAATGCTGCAATGAACATAGGGGTGCATGGGACTTTTGGAATTGCTGACTTCAAGCTCTTTAGCTAGATACCCAGTAGTGGGATGGCAGGGTCATATGGTATTTCTATTTTTAATTCTTTGAGAAATCTCGATACTGTTTGCCATAGTGGCTGCACCTGTTTGTATTCCCACCAGCAGTGTATCAGGGTTCATTTTTCTCTACAACCTCTCCAACATTTGTAACTTTTTGTTTTGTTTATTTTTGCCATTCTAATGGGTGTAAGGTGATATCTTAGCCTAGTTTTGATTTGCATTTCCCTGATGATCAGTGATGATGAGCATCTTTTCATGTGCCTATTGGCCATCCATATATCTACTTTGGAGAAATGTCTGTTCATGTCTCTTGCCCATTTTTTGATTGGGTTGTTTGATTTTTTTTGTTGAGTTGTGTGAGTTCTTTATATACTATGGGGATTAACCCTTTGTCAGATATATGACTTGTGAATATTTTTTCCCAATTAGTGGGCTGTTTTTTGTTTCAATCCTGTTTTCCCTTACCTTGAAGAAGCTCTTTAGTCTGATGAAGTCCCATTTGTTTATTCAGAAAGAATAATTCTTATTGGAATTTTGTGCTTTAGAGGGTGCAAGAGGAATATATTTAGATTCAGTTCACCTCTGGATTGTTACAGCCCCTTAATGAGTAGAGTCTGCTCATTTCCCGGACCCAGGTGACCACTTTAAGCCACATGGATTAGGATATCTGTTTAATCACCTTCCAATGCTGAAAGGAGCTTCATCTGATGGTCATGGACATGTCCTATATAAGTGCACTGCTCAAATTTCCATAGGGCTGTGTCCCATAAGAGCATCCCTTTAATAAGTCAGTTTTCTTTTTTTTTTTTTTGAGGAAGATCAGCCCTGAGCTAACATCTGCCAATCCTACTCTTTTTGCTGAGGAAGACTGGCCCTGAGCTAACATCTGTGCCCATCTTCCTCTACTTTATATGTGGGATGCTTACCACAGCATGGCTTGATGAGCGGTGCCATGTCTGCACCCAGGATCTGAACCGGTGAACCCCGGGCTGCTGAAGTGGAACATGCAAACTTAACCACTGCACCACATAGTATGTCCAGTCCATTCACCATCACCCATGAGTTGGTAAAAACACACACAGAGGCAAATAGAATACAATTCAGCCTACCAAGCTGGTTTGTTTTAACTTTCTTCCATCAGAGTGGTGGTCTTCCAGATAAGATACTGTCCATTAGCCTTGGAACTGCCATCCATAAACTTAGTAGCTCTTTGTTGGTTAATCCAGAGCTGTTCATAGGAAACTGTGAAAGTGGCCATAGAATCCATCAGCTCCTCAAGTGTTTGCAAAGTCAGTCCTGGGGAAAAGAATGAGAAATGAACATACAGTATAGGAGAAAATATTTTCATTTGCATATATCTTTTATCCATAATAAATAAGAGCATCTTATAACTCAATAATGAAAAGATACATAACCCAATTAAAAATGGTCAAATGATCTAAAAAGACGTTATTCCAGTGAAGATATACAAATGAGCAATAAACACATGAAAAGATATTCAACACCATGGATAATCGGAAAAATTAAAATCCAAACTACAGTGAAAAACTGCTTTACATACTAGAATGGCTACAATCAAGAAGATAATTATAAGTGTTACAAGGATATGGTGAAATCAGAACCATCATAAACTACTGAAGGACGTGCAAAATGGTCTAAGCATTTTGGAAAGCAGTTTTACAGTTCCTCAAATGGTTAAACATAGAGTTTCCGTATTACTCAGCAATTCCACTTCTAGCCATATATCCAAGAGAAATGAAAATATCTGCACTCAAAACATATATGCACATATTTAATATTGAATGCATTCACAATAGCCAAAGAGTGGAATCAATCCAAGTATTCATGATCTGATGAATGCATAAAAATATGTGATACATGCATACAATGGAAAACTATTAGTCCATAGAAAGTAATGAAGTACTGAAATATGTTACAACGTGGATGAATCTTGAAGATAATATACCAAGGGAAAGCAGCCAGTCACAAAAGAGCACATTGTATATGATTCCATTCCACTTCGATGCTCCAAAGTTGAGTGCACTTATACTTACCTTTCTTATATCCTCTAGATGAATTGACCTCTTTATAATTGTATAATGATCTTTTTGTCACTTGAGACAGATTTTGACTTAAAGTATATTTTGTCTGATATAAGAATGGCCACCTCTGCTCTCTTTTGGTTACCATTTGCAAAAAATATACTTTTCCATCCCTTCACTTTTAGCCTATGAGTGTCCTTAAAGCTAAAGTAACTCTTTTGTGTGCAACATATTGTTGGATCTTGTTTTTTTAACCATTTAGACACTCAAAGTCTTTTGATTGGAGAATTTAATCCATTTATATTTAAGGTAATTATTGATAGAAAAGAACTCACTATTGACATTTTGTTAACTGTCTTCTAACTATTTTGCAGTTCCTTCCCCGTCACTTGCTGTCATCCATTTTGATTTGTTAATTTTTTGTAGTGATATGTTTCAATTACTGTATCTTTTGTGTATCTACTACAGATCTTTTCTTTCAATAAGATTTCTACCACTTTCCCTTTTATTCTTCTAGGATTCACATAATGTGTATTTTCCTTTGCTTGATGGTGTCACATAAGTCCTGTATTCTTTATTTAGTCATTTTTATTCTTTTTTTTAGGTTTGCTCCTCTAACTGACTAATTTAAAATGACAAGTTTTTGAGTTTGCTTATTCTTTTGCATGATCAAGTCTGCCTTTGATGTTCTTTATTGAATTTTTAACTTCAGTCATTGTGCTCTTCAGCTCTAGGATTTTTGTTTGATTCTTTTTCTGGTTTCTACTTTTTAATTAAACTTATCATTTAATCAAAATGAGATGGCAGGAATGCTCCAGGACCATGGCTGAACGAGGGCGGAGTGAGGTCAAAGGGCCATTTCAAGATCTGCAATTGGATTGAGGTTAGCAGGCCTGCTCCTTGGGCCATGGATGTACCTGTCTCTGGGTCCCTGGGTGGGCAGAACTGCTCCTGAATCATGGCTGAGAAGGTGTGGAGCTGGGTTACAGCTACTTCAGTGTCCACAGACAGCACTGGGGTCAGCAGTTCTGTTACCTGAGGCACAGGTGGGCTTGGTTCATCCCAAGTCCCATGGCCCTATGTATAGTATGAGATACAAGAAATTGCATACACATAGAGCAAGGAGTCAGCTTAGAGAGTGCTGAGCAATGACCTACACAAAGTCTCATGCTCAAGGGAATAGGGAACCATAACAAGGTCTGTCTGTTGGATGGAGATTAAAAGGAATTTATCTGTATCAGCCATGTATTACTTTGGATAAAGGTTAAAGTAATCTCTCTTGATAATTCATGGCTATGGATCAATCGATATTTGAGTTTAGGGCCTAAATTAATATTATGTTCCTGGTCTAAAAAAAAGCATAAGATGAGATTTTCAATTTAAATTGTAGTCAAGTTGGAATCTCTCAGGCATGGTACAAGAAAATAAAAATTTTTCATGGAAGAAAACCTATTTTATAAAGGCTTCAAAGAACGTCCACAGATACTAACCCACTGAACATTAGTTTGTAATCTAAAGCCATCATACAAGAATGAAAATATTTGAGTGAGACTCCTGATTATTCTTATTATACTTATAATATTAATTATTCTAATTATATTGGAGCTAGAGTCCTTTCTAAAGGCCTTGCTCCAATAATCGGCTAACAAGTTTGATGGGGAGTAGTCTAAATCTACTCTTACAAAAGCTTTATGCATCCGGATGATTTCCACGTCAAACTTTGCTTGGAGGCTACAAAATAAGGGCTCTTTAGGTTCACTCATATAGCTGTTACAACAGGAGATAAAATTGCTCTTGGAGGACAAGTTTCAGTGTTTATGATTTCAATGTGCAATAACTACTCTTTCTCATTATCACTCAGTTTGAAAGGAAGTCTTGCCCACTTATCTAGGCATTTCTACCCTTTATGAGATTTTGTTTCAGGGATTCCCCTGCTATTTACTATCCTAAGACTTGTTTCCCTAACCCATGTCAGTTAACCTGAAAAGATGTCAATAATTTGGGAGAGTTTTTCAGTATGTTGGGAAATTTATTTATTTTTTGTCCTGTAAGAACTTTGGTCTGACTACAAAAGTTAATTTTTCTTACCCAGAAACCATCAAGCTCCAAAAACAAAAGATATTTGCTGTTATATCTGTGGAGAATGCTAATTGGTAAAACCAGAAAAGCTATTTGACAAACATATCAAAAATCTTTGGATCAGTCATACTTCTGGTAATATTTTATTGGAAGTATATAAAAAGTGTGCCAGCATTTAATTGTAACATCTTTACTACACTGATATTTATGACAAAAAATAGAAAACATTATGTTACATCCATATTCTAGAATACAAAGCAGCTTCTAAAAACCTTTTAAAGAATACTCAGTGACGTGAGAAAATTAAAACAAATATTTATTAAATGAAAAAGGATACAAGTCTGATTTAAAAAGTATGACCCTAATTATGAGTTTTGGCTTATGAGTCATTATAATTTTGTTTTTGTGTGTACTTATTTATTAATTTCCCTATAAGGAGAATGTATTATATTTTTAATTATAAAAAAATACTTTAAATATTAAATTAACGTGAAAGTATTACAAATAATTTACATTCTTTTTGAAAATTGGGCTAAAATTCACATACATTTTATGGATTTAATTATAGTATAGGTGTATCCCTTTGAGATGTTACAAATAAGTGCTGAATGCATGCTTAGGAAAACATAGAAAGAGTTTATATTAGACTTCGGTGAGAAAACAAAACCCCCATAAACTCACGATCTGCTGCAATATATAACAAATGTGTATTTTGAAATGTATTCTAGAAGTAGCCAAGATCTATTCTGCCATGGTACATAGTATACAGTTAAATTCCACATGCTAAGATTTATGAAAATTGCAACAAATTAGCCTTATGTTAAAAACAAATCATTTACTACACATAATTATTGTCCATAAGCAGAAGTTTCTACAGCATCAGAGCATGGTATTTCCAAAAAAAAGTCTGTCTAAGGCAGTGGTTCTCTTTCTAGAAGCAAAATAGAATCTCCAGTGAGATTCACTTTTGAAATATGTAGGCCTTTCCAGATATTTTGTGTTAATTAATCTGGGGGGGAAGAATCTGGCATCCAATCCTTTTAAACTGCCTCCTCATCAGACTCATTTTAATGTGTAGACAGAATTGAGAACCACTAGTCTAGAACTTCTGACTCCTCTTGATTAACTCTGCTTTCTGCTTGCACAAAATAAAATGCTGCCCAAATTTGAAATCCAGAAATTAAACGATTAGGATTGTCTCTGATTTATCAATATTTGTTATCTCTGTTTCTATCCTGTAATTTTTTAACAAGTAGGTGAACTTTTCTTATTTGAAAGAGATTTCCGGGAGGTAAGAGCAAATAGATGCCATGAATTAGCCAGAAATGAAGAGCAAACCAAAATTTCGTTTTAAAAATGACAAATAATAGCCAATGAAAATCATTGTATGGGCTAGATAGGTATATAAGCAGGATTCTAGATATTAACTTGTAGTGTATTCTACGTATTGTCCATATAATTTCTACGTAGTTTTGAATAATTGAAAGCAATTCATTAAGGAACAATATCTTTGATTCAAAGAACCTTAAAGCATATTAATAAATATTGTTTACTAAAATGTTAGAAATCACCCACACAAGTTGGAAAGATGCATGACGTTTCTTCTAATTTTCTTAAAGTTTAAGTTAACTTGATTTTCTAAAACAAAAATCTAAAGAACCTAGTCTGCCCCTAAACTTACAGAAATCAACAGTAACTGAGTTAAATTTTTCACCTTGAATCTTGGGGGAAAAAAAATAATCGAGTGCCTGTCTCATCATATTATGTACAAGTAAAATACTTATAAACCCAAGCTCTGTCAGCTTGGTATAAACATTGCGTTTTTTCCAAATGCAAGATGACAAACTGAACATCCAGAATTCAAAATATCAAGAATAGGAGTCATGTTTTGGCATTAAAGTGTATTTAACACCTTGTAGCAAAAAAATGCAAAAGAAAAACTGAATCAAATTCCATTACAATGAAAGAGAAAATCTTATTAGTAACCAAACAGATAATTTCTAATGTCTATCCAGGGACAAATTACCTCAGAATAATCATTCCAGAGAGTCTATTAAAAATAGATATTACAGGGCTGGCTCGGTGACGCAGTGGTGAAGTGCACACCTTCCGCTTCGGTGGCCCGGGGTTCGTCGGTTTGGATCTGGGTGAGGACATGGCACTGTTCAGAAGGCCATGCTGTGGCAGGCATCCCACATATAAAGTAGAGGAATATGGGCACGGATGTTAGGTCACGGCTAGTCTTCCTCAGCAAAAAGAGGAGGATTGGCAGCAGATGTTAGTTCAGGGCTAATCTTCCTCAAAAAACAAAAAGATATTACAAAGGCACCCCTTTCAGACATTCTGATTTAACAGGACTAGGAAACTTGCATTTGTAGCATACTCACCAGATGATTGTGCTGATATGCAGTAAGGTTTGAGAATCCCTGAAATTTAAGTCTTATCTCTGAAATAGGCACTTCCTCAGAAAAATAAGAACAAAAATTTAATTATTACGTATGATGTGCAACATAAACTGACATATTGGTGGGTATGTTATGTGGAAGAGTTAGAATCAATTTTCCACTCCATTTAAGTTGAAATTATTTCTTTTCCTTTATTTTAGGGTCAGCATACTTATTGTCAATATTTTCACCTTAGTTTCACCACCTAGTTTACCTGATACCTTGAAATTAAAATCATGCTTGGTTTTGCATTTAAAAATATATAAATTATATATAAAATATATTATTATATATGTGTATGTATATATATAGAGAGAGAGAAACATAGAGAGTTTAAGCAGCAATTTCCCCTTTGTCAATGCTTGTGCCCTTTGATTTTATTTCCACCCTCAATATTATCTCCACTAATAAGAAAAACCCATGGAAACTTCTGAAAGAGGTGGACTATCAGAGAAAGGAAGTGTAGTTAAGGCAGCTTATAAAGGATAACATATGATTAAATACTATAATTCTAAAAATGTATACCCCCCCCATAAGAGTGAAAATAGAATTTGATTATCAGGCTGTATAATTTTGTTCTTTTTTCTTTTTAGTTCTTTTTCCTTATCTTTTTCACAGAGTTATATTAGAATTGATTTCTGATATTCATGTACATAGGAAGCTAGGCTTTCCTAATTCCATGAAGGAAATTCCCTTGACTTCACATCACAAGGCAAATATGCTGCCATGTCCTTGTCACATGAATGGATATGATGCCTCTGTGCTCTACTCAGACTTCTAGTCAGCCTTTTAATATGTTCTGTGTATTCCCCAGTATATAGAGTTATTATTCCAATTTCCTCCTAAGTCTTTTTCTGTGGAGATTTCCCAGAGAGGAGTTGAAAAGTGTGAGAGAATAATGTGAATGATTGTGACTGTTATGCATGTTCTGATCAACTTGGATAAAATTCCAGATCTGTCTAAAATCAGCAGCAGCTGGACCATTCCTTAGCCCATTGAAAGGACTATATCCACTGCGAATGAGAAGATAACTTTGTTTAATGATATTAAACTTTTAACATAGTGAACATACTATTAACTAGTTACTACTAACAATCAAAATGCCAATAACAATGCATCATATTTGGCAAAAAGTTCGCTCTTCAAAGTATCATTTTTAAAACAAAAGAGCAGAAACCAAAGATTCCAAGCAAATTATCTGCTAGCTTTTGCAAAGTGTTATTTCTACCTAGGAAAGAAAAAAGTCTTCAAAGTCAGTAGAAATGACTTAGAATTCTAAGAAAGATATAGTCAATGCTTTATATTTAATGACCACTTTTCCTAAGTTTATGTTTATTTAACGCCGACACCAATTGGTCTAAGTTGTACCCTGGCTTTTCATCTTGTGAGATTTATTTCTTAGCAGAAAAACATGAGACATTAACCAATAGTCTTTAGGACCTCATTACAAAGATTCACAATATCCTTTTACTCACCAAGGAACTACATTCTAAGGGGTGGGTCCATTCTCTATCAGGGGGCCTACGTTATAAATTTGGATGTAAAATCCAGAAGGATATGTTGGGTCTACTGTATTGTTTAGTGAGTCATAGCAAAATACATTTCCAGTTAATTACTGTGGTATTTTATATTTTGTTCTCTGTACAGGCTGTGTGGTTTAGGTTGAAGTTCGTTTTTTTTAGCCTGAGGATGTCCAATTGTTCAAAAGGATATCCTTCCTCCATTGGATTGCTTTCATACATTTGTCAATATCAGTTGTGCATATCTGTGTATTTCTATTTCTGGGTCCTTAGTCAGCTCAGGCTTCTACAACAAAATACCACAGCTTTGGTAGCTTAAACAACAGAATTTTATCTCTCAGTCTGGAGGCTCAGAAATTCAAGATCAAGGTGCTGGCCAACTTGATTCCTAGTGAGTGCCCTCTTCCTGGTTTCCAGATACCCACCTTCTTGCTGTGTTTTCACACAGCGTAGAGAGAGAGAGAGAGAGCTCTGATGTTGCTTCCTCTTTTTTTTTCTTTTTTTGGTGGGGAAGATTGGCCCTGAGCTAACACCTCTTGCCAGTCTCAGGGCCAATCTTCCTCTTTCTGCTTTAGGAAGATTGTCTCTGAACTAACATCTGTGCAAATCTTCCTCTATTTTCTATTTGGGTTGCCACCACAGCATGGCTCGATGTGTGGTATAGATCTGTGCCTGGGATCCCAACCTGTGAACCCTGGATGGTGGAAGTAGAATGCATGAATTAACCACCAGGCTGGCACTGCTTCCCCTTTTTATAAACAGACAAATCTCATCATGAGGGGTCCACCCTCGTGAGCTCATCTAAAGTTTATTACCCCCAAAAGGACCCACCTCCAAATACAGTCATGTTGATGATTAGGACTTCAACATATGTATATTGGGAGGAGAGGAAAATTCAGTCCATAACAGTCCTCTATTACATTCCATGGATCTGTTGATCTATCCCTCCACCTACACCACACTGTCTTGATTCTTGCATTTGTAAAGTAAGCCTTAACATCTGGTAAAGTGATTCCTCCTACATTATTATTCCTTTCCAAAAATGTTTGCATATTTTGAACTATGCTTGCATCTCAGGGATAAATTCCACTTGATCAAGGTGTATGCTTCTTTTAATGTGCTATTAAATTTGATTTGCTAATACTGTGTTGAAAGTTTTTCCATCTACATATTTTTCAGGGATGTTGGCCTATACTTATAGTGTGCTTATCTGATTTTTCTATCAGATCAGAGTAAACTGGCCTCTTAAAATTAGTTTGGGAATGCTCCTTATTTTCATTTTTTGGAAGAGTCTGAGAAAAATTGGTGTTAATTCCTCTTTAAACATTTGGTAGAATTGGCCAGAGGAACCATCTAGTCCTGGGCTTTTCATTGTTAGGAGGTTTTTGATTACTGGTTCAATCTCCTTATTCATTAATGGCCTCTTCAGATTTTCCATATCTCTATGAATCAGTCTTTCTGGGTTGTATGTTTCTAGAAATCTATCTATTTCTTCTAGGTTATCAAATGTGTAGGTGTATAACCATTCATAGTAGTCTCTTATGATTATTTGTATTTTTGTGCTATCATTTGTAATGTCTCCTCTTTTATTTATAATCTTATTTATTTGAATCTTTGCTCAATTTTTTAGTTTAGCTAAAGTTTGCCAATTTTTTTTATTGTTTCAAAGAATAGCTCTTAGTTTCATTGGTCTTTTCTATTGTTTTTCTCACCTCTATTTCATCTCTGATATTTGTTATTTCACAACTTCCCCCTGCTTATTTTGGACTTTGTTTGTTATTCATTTTGTAGTTCTTTGAGATGTAAATTTAAGGTTTTTCTTTGAGGTATTTTTATTTTTCTTAATGTATATGTTTATTACTCTAAAATTCTGTTTTAGAACTGTTTTTCCTTCATCCCATAAGATTTGGTATGTTGTATTTCCATTTTTGCTTGTTTCAAGATATGTTTTGATTTCTCTTTTGTTTTCTTCTTTGATTTATTGGTTGTTCAGGTGTGTGTGGTTTAGTTTTTACTTATTTGTGAATTTTCCAGTTTTCTTCCTGTTATTGATATCTTGTTTAATACCACTGTAGTTGAAGAAGATACTTATATTATTTCAATCTGCGTAAATTTGCTAAGACTTCTTTTGTGGCAGATCATATGATCAATCATGGAGAAGAGTGTCTATTCTGTTTCTGTTGGAGGGAATATTCTGTATATGTCTGTAAGGTCCATTTGGTCTAACGTATAGTCAAATCCAATGTTTCCTTATTGATTTTTTATCTAGATGATGTATTCATTGCTGAAAATGATGTATTGAAGTTCTCATTATTATTGTATTGTCTGTTTCTCTCCTCACTTCTGTTAGTTGTTGCTTAATATTTTTAGGTGCTTTGATGTTGGGTGCATATATATTTCTGATTGTTTTGCCTTTTGATGAATTGACCACTTTATCATTCTATAATGTCCTTCTTCGTCTCTTCTTAGAGTTTTTATCTTAAAGGTTCTTTTGTCAGATATAGTTATAGCTACCTCAGTTCCTTTTTGATTTCCACTCGCATGGAGTATTTTTTTTAATACCTTCACTTTCAGCCTACATGTGCCCTTAAAGCTGAAATGAGTCTCCTGTAAGAAGCATAAGTGTGTCTTGTTTTTTTAATCCATCCAGCCACTCTGTGCCTATTAGATGGAGAATTTTACTTATTTATATTTAGAGTAATTATTGATAGGATAGAATTTACTAAGGACATCTTATTAATTGTTTTCTTCCTGTTTGTAGTTCCTTTATTCCTTTCTACCTCTCTTGTCTTCTTTTGTGAATTGATGATTTTCTGTTGTGGTATGCTTTGATTTCTTTCTCTTTATCTCTTGTGTATCTATGGTAGGTTTTTGTGTTGTGATTACCATGAAGCTTACATAAAATATCTTACACATATAACAGTCTATTTTACACTAACAACTTAACTTTGATCACATACAAAAAAGCTACTCTTTTACTCTCTCTTTTATGCTTTTGTTGTCACAATTTACCACTTTGATAGTGTGTATGCATTAATAAATTATTGTAGCTATAGTTATTTTTTAAAGCTTTTGACCTTTAACCTATATACTAGTGTTAAGTGGTTAAAACCCCACCATATTATGGAATTAGGGTGTCCTGAATTTAACTATATATTTACCAGTGAGCTGTCTATTTTCATGTGTTTTCATTTTATGAATTAGCATCATTCCATTTCAGCTTGAAGAACTTTTTTCAGCATTTCTTTTAAGACAGGCCTAATGTTCATGAACTCCTTCACCTTTTGTTTGTGTGGAAAAGTCTTTAAATCTCTTTCATTTCTGAAGGACAACTTTGCTGGAGAGAGTAGTTTTGGTTGTGTATTGGTTGAAAGAAAATTTCTTTCTTCCAACACTTTGAGTATATCCTGTCAGTCTCTTTAACCTGTAAGGTTTCTGCTGAGAAATATGCTGATAGCCTTATGAAGGTTTCTTTGTGTAAGTTACAAGTTTCCTTTTCTTGTTGCTTTTAAAATTCTCTTTTTCTTTGATTTTTTGACAGTTTTATCATATGTCTCTTTGAAAAGCTCTCTTTGAGTTATTTTTGGTGGCCTATGAACTTCATGAACTTGGATATTCACATCTCTCGGCCAATTAGGGGAATTCTCAGTCATTATTTCTTTAAATAAGCTTTCTGCCTCCTTCTCTGTCTGTTCTGCTTGTGGCGCCCTAATAATTCACAAATTGTTTCTTTTCATAGTATTCTATAGATCACATACGCTTTCTTCACTTCTTTTACTCTTTTTTAGTTCACCTCTGATTGCATAATTTCAATGGTTATGTCTTTTAATTCACAGGTTCTTTTTTTTCTATTTGATTCATTCTTTTTTTCCAGTCATTTTATTGAGATCATAAAGGTTTTATAACATTGTTTAATTTGGGGTGTACATTATTATTTATCAGTTTATAAGTAGACTTCATTGTGCTCACCATCAGTAGTCTCATTTTTGTCTGTCACCATACTTATGTGTCCCTTTACCCCTTTTATCTATCCCTCAAACCATTCCCCTGTGGTAGCCACTAAATACCCAGAGGTGGGTTAGCTGGATTGTATTGTATTTCTATTTTTAATTTTTTGAGAAATCCTTATACTATTTTCCGTAGTGGCTGCACCAGTTTGCATTCCCCCCAGCAGTGTATGAGGGTTCCCTTTTCTCCACATCCTCTCCAACATTTGTTGTTTTTTGTCTTGATAATTATAGCCATCCTGACTGGTGTAAGGTGATATCTCATTATAGTTTTGATTTGCATTTCCCTAATAATTAGTGGTATTGAACATTATTTCATGTGTCTGTTGGCCATCAGTATATCATCTTAGAAAAAATGTCTGTTCATATCCTCTGCCCATTTTTTGATGCAGTTGTTTTCTTTTTTCTTCTTGAGTTCTATGAGTTCTTTATATATTTTTGAGATAACTCCTGGCCAGATAAATGATTTGCAAATATTTCTTCCCAGTTGGTGGGTTGTCTTGTCATTTTGTTCATGGTTTCCTTTGCTTTGCAGAAGCTTTTTAGTCTGATGTACTCCCATTTATTAACTTATTCTTTTGTTTCCCTTGCCTGAGGAGACATAGTATTTGAAAAGATGCTGCTAAGACCAATGTCAAAGAGTGTACCGCCTATATTTTCTTCTAGGAGTTTTGTGGTTTCAAGTCTTACACTCAAGTCTTTAATCCATTTTGAGTTAATTCTGATGTAAGGTGAAAGATCATGGTCTATTTCATTCTTTTGCATGTGGCTGTCCAGTTTTCCAAAGACCATTTATTAAAGAGATTTTCTTTTCTCCATTGTATGTTCTTGGTTCCTTTGTTGAAGATTAGCTGCCCACAGATGTGTGGTTTTACTTCTGGGCTTTCAATTCTCTTCCATTTATCTGTGTGTCTGTTTCCATTCCAGTACCATGCTGTGTTGATTACTACAGCTTTGTAGTATATTTTGAAGTCAGGGATTTTGATGCCTCCAGCTTTGTTCTTTTATCTCATGATTGCTTTTGCTGTTTGGGGTCTTTTCTTGTTCCATATAAATTTTAGGATTCTTTCTTCTATTTCTGTGAAGAATGTCATTGGGATTCCGATTGGGATTGCATTGAATCTGTAGATTGCTTTAGGTAGTATGGACATTTTAACTACCTTTTTCTTCTGGCCCATGAGCATGGAATATCTTTCCATTTCCTTGTGTCTTCTTCAGTTCTTTCAATAATGTCTTATGGTTTTCAGTGTACAGGTCTTTCACTTTTTTGGTTAACTTTATTCCTAGACATTTTATTCTTTTTGTTGTGACTATAAATGGGATTATATTCTTGATTTCTCTTTGTACACATTCATTGTTAGTGTATAGAAATACAACTGATTTTCTTGAAATTGATTTTGCACCCTGCAGCTTTCCTGTAGTTGTTGATTAACTGTAATAGCATTCTGATGGGTTCTTTAGTGTTTTCTATATAAAGAATCATGTCATTGGCAAAGAGTGAGAGTTTCACTTCTTCCTTTCCACTTTGGATTCTTTTCATTTCTTTTTCTTGCCTAATTGCTCTGGCCTGGTCCTCCAGTACTATGTTGAATAGGAGTGGCAAGAGTGGGCACCCTTATCTTGTTTCTGCTCTCAGAGTGATGGCTTTCAGTTTTTCACCATTAAGTATGATGTTGGCTGTGGGTTTGTCATATATAGCCTTTATTATGTTGAAATACTTTCTTTCTATACACATTGTATCAAGAATTTTTATGATAAATGGATGATGGATCTTGTCAACTGCTTTCTCTGCATCTATTGAGATCATCATGTGATTCTTATTCCTCTTTTGTTTTGTAATGTATCACATTGATTGATTTGCAGATGTTGAACCATCCCTGCATCCATGGAATAAATCTTACTTGATCAAGGTGTATGATCTTCTTAATGTATTGCTGTATTCGATTTGCCAATATTTTGTTGAGGATTTTTGTATCTATGTTCATCAGCAATATTGGCCTTTAATTTTACTTTTTTGTGTTGTCCTTGTCTTGTTTTGGTATCAGGATAATGTTGGCCTCATAGAATAAGTTAGGAAGTATTCCATCTTCTTCCATTCTTTTAGAATAGTTTGAGAAGGATAGATATTAAATCTTCTTTTAATGTTTGGTATAATTTTCAGAGAAGCCATCTGGTCCTGGACTTTTGGTTTTGGGGATGTTTTTGATTACTGTTTCAATGTCTTTACTTGTGACTGGTCTATTCAGATTCTTTATTTCTTATTGATTTAGTTTTGGGAGATGGTATGAGTCTAAAAATTTATACATTTATCCTAGGTTATCCAATTTGTGGGAGTATAGTTTTTCACAGTATTCTCTTGAAATCTTTCATATTTCTTCAGTGTCTGTTGCAATTTTTCCTCTTTCATTTCTAATTTTATTTATTTGAGCTTTCTTTTTTCTTGGGGAATCTGGCTAAGGATTTGTAAATTTTGTTTATCTTCTCAAAGAAACATCTCTTAATTTCATTAATTCTTTCTACATTTTTTAGTCTCTAGTTCATTTACTTCTGCTCTGATTTTTATTATTTTCCTCCTTCTGCTGACTTTGGACTTTGTTCTTCTTTTTCTAGTTCTGTTAGGTGCAGTTTAAGATAACTCATTTGAGAGTTTTCTTACTTGTTGAGATGTGCTTATATTGCTATGAATTTCCCTCTTATGACTGCTTTTGCTTCATCCCATAAGAGGCAGTATGTTGTATTTTCATTTTCATTTGTCTCCAGGTACTTTTTGATTTCACCTTTGACTTTTTTGCTGATCCAATAGTTGTTCAGTAGCATGTTGTTTAGTTTACATATATTCGTGACTTTCCCAGTTATTTTCTTGTAGTTGATTTCTAGTTTCATAACATTGTGGTTGGAAAAGATGGTTGAGGTGACTTCAGTCTTCTTAAATTTACTGGGGCTTGCCTTGTTTCCAAACATATGGTCTATCTTTGAGAATGACCCATGTTAACTTGAGAAGAATGTGTAATCTGCTTGTTTTGCACAGAATGCTCTCTCTCTATATATTAAGTCCATCTGATAAAGTGTTTCATTTAAATCTACTATTTTCTTGTTGAAGTTTTGTCTGGATGATCTAAACATTGATGTAAGTGTGGTGTTGAGGTCTGCTACTAGTATTATGTTGCTGTTAATTTCTCACTTTAGGTCTGTTAATAATTGCTTTATGTTCCTTGGTACTCCTGTGTTAGGTGCATTTACATTAATGTGTTATGTCCTCTTGTTTGCATGTCCCTTTTATCATTATACACTGCCCCTTTTGTCTCTCATTGTCTTTTTTTACTTGAAGTCTGCTTTTTCTGATATAAGTATGGCAACACTTGCTTTCTTTTGTTTTCTTGGAGTATCATCTTCCATCCCTTCATTATGAGCCTATGTTTGCCTTTAAAGCTGAGATGTGTTTCCTGAAGGCAGCATATTCTTGAGTCTTGTTTTCTAATCCACCCAGCTACTGCGTGTCTTTTGATTTGGAGAATTCAATCCATTTACATTTAAAGTCATTATTGATATATGAGGGCTTACTACTGTCATTTTGTCTCTTGTT
Organism: Equus quagga; assembly: GCF_021613505.1. Taxonomy (NCBI): domain Eukaryota; kingdom Metazoa; phylum Chordata; class Mammalia; order Perissodactyla; family Equidae; genus Equus; species Equus quagga. Next base: position 52,472,141 of record NC_060276.1, read on the forward strand.
TTCTGGTTGTTCTGATTCATTCTTTTGTTGATAGTCTATATTCTATTTTTAATTTCACTTATTCTATTATTCAGCCCCAGAATTTCTGTTTGCTTCTTATTATTTCTATTTGTTAAACCTCTGATTTGCATATTGTTTCCCTGATGTTGTTGAATTCTCATTGTGTGTTTACTGGTAGCTCATTGAGCTTCCTTAAAATAATTATTTTGAATTCTTTATTGGGTAAGTTGCAGATCTCTATGTCTTTGGATTTAGTTACTGGAATGTTATTTTGATCCTTTGGTGGTGTTATATTTCCTTTATTTTTCATGTTCCTTGATGTCTTGCATCACTGCCTTCACATTTGCAGTAGCAATCACTTCCTCTAGTCTTTACTAACTGACTTTAGGAGAGAAATACTTTCTGTCAGCCCTTCTTGGTATTCTGAGGGTTTCTCAGACCTTCTATGGGTACATCTGCTCCATACATCTTGCTCTTTCATATGGAATAATTATTAAACTTGTATGCCTTCTCTCAATCCTGTAAAGCACCAGTCCAGGTGCTGACAGCCTCCCTTTTGCTTTTCTAAGAGTTGAATTAAAGCTCAAGTTTCTGATTTCTCCCTGTTGTCTACTGTCTTTCTGCCCATTCTCACTCACTGTCTGACAAAGTTTACTCTCTTCAGTGCTGTCAGGGTCACATACTAGGAGCCAGTTAGAGGATGAGGTGTGTGTGGGTGAATCACCCAGAGTGCAGGGGGTGCCATAGGCCAGTTGGGAGAGTCCATGAGCAAGGCATCCCAGAAACTCATGAGCAGGACTCTTGATAGAGTCTGATATGCAGTTAGTAGAATCTGCTTCACTTTAATGCTCTCCAAGTGTCCTATCTGCTATTCTCCCAGTCATCTAGCTAACAGTTCAGTACTCTGGATGGGGCAAAAGAGAAATGGACTTCTTTGTCAGCATTTTGTACAGCTGAGTAATCTGGATGTTCCCCCACACACTTTTACTTGCCCTCAGGAAAAATCATGGGCCAAGAAGGTCTCTTGTCACTGAGCTGTGCACCTTGGAGGAGGGGTGATGAGGATAAATTCAAACTGTTTCCCTTCCCTCATCCAATGTGTCTAAACTCAGAATAATTTTCTGAATCAGTTCCTGAGTTTGCAGCAACATTCTCTAATCTGATTAGATTTGTAGGCACTAATGACTCTATTTTCAGCTATAAAAAAGGGTACTGAAAGAACATGGCATATTGTAAAAATACATTTGCAAAATATTATGACTGGATAGTGCTAATCAATTACTTATTAAGATATAATGTTTTGGTTTACCATATATGTAATATTTTAGGACACTCTTCTTAAACTAATGAGTATAATGAGATTGGCTGGTGTCTTCTAATGTTTCTGGACAAAACAGGGAAAGAAAAGAATGAGCTCAGGGATTCAAAGTCCCAGGTTAAGTACTCCATAAATGACCTGAAAATTTTTATGTCTGTCCTGAAAGAAATCCTTATCTTCTGTGGCCTCAGAACTGAAGTTGTTGAGAACCAAACTCAGAGTGTTATCCTACAAGTCATTGAATTACAACACAAATTGAATATCTGACCTGAGAAGCTGTCTACTATTAAAGTGAGGGAATTAATTGAGAAGGAATAGAATAATGAAAGTTGGCATGGGGACATCTATGAAGACTCTGAAGAGGCTGAGGATATTGAGTCCCTAAATTATAATGAGTATGCTTTGCTAGTATAAGTAACTTCTGCACCCCTGAGAAGAGTAATCTTCCTTTGCCTGAAGAAATTGAAATGGTCTTCTCTAAGGTAGTTGTATTATAAAAATACTCTTGATTCTCCTCAGGATCCACCCACACAACACTTGTTTGTTTCTAGACCTTTAACAAGTCAAGTCTCAGGAGATCCTCAAAGGTGAGGTACAAAGGGTCACACATGAGAAGGCACACTACATTTCAGAAAATCTATGTAGTTTTTCCAATTTATTCAAGCAGGTCAGATTATGGTTCAAGAACATAGAGTTGGATTAAGCTGAACTTATTGATATGAGCCCATTAAGTAGAGATTCTGGATTTAATGCTGCAGATTCAGAGGAAGATTAGAAAGGGTTCTAATAGTTTACTTGGTTGGCTGAAACATGGATCAAAATGTATCCCACAGCAATTGAAATTGAAATGCCATGCCTGTGTTGGTATACCGCAGAGAAAGGGATTCAAAGTCTTATGGAAACTGGAATGTTAGAGTATATTTATCATTTAGATCTGCTTACTCTTCCTGGGAGGGTCCAGAGAACACACTTTTCACCATGACTCTAAGAAATAAATGTTTGTGGGGATCACCAGTATCTTTGAAGACCTATTCTGTAGGTCAGGACATAGAATGGGAACTGTGGTCTCTGAATTGGAAACAAAAATGCAATAGGGATGATTTCATCCTGAGATGGCACTCAATGGACAGGAGAGTCAAAGCTGCAATAAGAATAGTCTGACTCCTGCGGACATATGGCATTGACTAGTTGATAATGGTGTTCCTAGAAGTGAAATAGAAATTATACTAAATTTTTTTTGAACTGTATAAGGAGAAATGTTCTAGGTAAATTGAATAAAAGTCCATCTTGAATCATAAAAACATACAGTCATGCTTCTCAATAAATTTCTAGGATTGTCCTATTTTAGAGACCAATAACTCCTTGAGTGAAGGGAAGCCAAAGTCCACTTGAGGAAAGACCCTGCTACATTGCCAACATTTATACTGGTAATCTTTCTCCCACCCTTCTCCAAACGGACCTATGGCCTTTTACCAGATAGACTGTGCTTTGGGGGAAAATGAAATAATCAGACTTTTCAGAGATGACTGGACACTGCCTCTGAACTGAGACTGATAACATCACTCTGGTACGCCAGAGTACGTGCTTGTGGAGAACAGGTGATCAATTGAGTTTTAGCTACAGTCCATGTCACAGGGTCCAGAGAGACCCCCAAGTCATCCTGTGGTTCAGTCCTGAGTTCAGGAATCCATAATTGGTATGGACATACTCAGCAACTGTCAGGATCCCCACATAGATTCCCTGACCTGAGCAGTGAAAGATGCTGTGCAATGTGAAAAAAGGCCAAGGAGAAACTTTTAGAACTGCCTCTACCTGGGAAAATAGTAAAACAAAAAGCAACACAGCATTCCCACAGGGATTGCACCTCACACCTCTGAATTAACAGGCAAAGAAGGAAGGTATTTTGCTGGCTGGGGTGATTGGTTCTGATTTCCACTGGGGAATTTACTGCTACTCCACAATGGAGGTAAGGAAGAGTGTCTGGAATACAGGAGATCCCTTAGCACACCTCATTATTAGCTAATCCTGTGATTAAAGTCAATGGAAAACTACAACCCAATTTTGGCAAAACTACTAATGACCCAGACCTTTCAGGAATGAAGGTTTGAGTTGCCTCACCAGGTAAAGAGCCATGAGCAGCTGAGGTACTTACTGAGGTCAAAGGGAACATGGAACAGGTAGTGGACAAAAGTAGTTTTAAATACCTGCTATGACTACATGACCAGTTACGGAAATGAGAACTGTTTTTGTCATGAGTATTTCTTCCTTATTTTTTTTACAAATATATGTGTGCATGTGTATACATGTATTAGTGTATATATACACTTAAACAAATATATTTATTCCATTTCTTATCCCCTTTATCATATAACATAAGATGTATTGACTTTATATCATAATATTTAAATATTGTTAACTCTACATCATAGTAATTGAATTACAGGATATCAAGGAGAAGAGTAAACATCATACAAGGACTTTGCATCCTCTTCTGGGGCAACAGTTAGTGCATTTTTGGTTGAACACAGGATAGTTGTGTTATGCAGAACTGTAATCATATTATTGTCTTTATTCAGAGATTAAGTACAGTTTAAGGAAATGCATATGAGTGTCAAATTGACAAGGGATGCACTCGAGGTGGTTAATTTTATGTGTCAACATAGCAGTGCTATGTACCTGGATGCTTAGTCAAACACATCTGGATATTGCTGCAGAGATTTTTTTTTAGTGAAATTAACATTTAGCTTAGTAGACTTTGAATAAAGTATATTGCCCTTTATAATGTGGGAGTAAAGTATATTACCTTCTTCAACTTCAAATCAATTGAAGACATTAACAAAAAGATTGACCTCGCTTGAAAAGGGAATTCTGCCAGCACACTGCCATACTGCCTTAGGACTTGAGCTGGAAGGTCAACTTTTCCCTGGGTCTCCCCATGTCAGACTACTCTGCAGATTTTGGACTTGACAGCCTCCAAAGTTGCATGAGCCAATTCTTTAAAATAAATTTCTCTCTCCACAAACACACACACACAAACACACATGCACATACACACACATTCTATTTGCTCTGTTTCTCTGGAGAACCCTGAGTATTAGAGGAATAAAATGTCAGTATCAGCCTAAATTAATCATAATTTATTTCTGGGATGGAAAAAGGCCCAATGTTTATGAAACGCATGGTCATCTAATACTTGAGGAAAACTGGGAATTCGTTAGCAAAGAAAAATGTGGTGGAATGTATGTTGGGTAGCAATAAATAGTGTCTGTTATAATCACATTTTAGATGTCTGCAACCTTGGTTGTGAAATTGACCATTTTTACCAAGCATAGGTTTATATAAATGAAATACGTTAATTCTTCAATAAGAAAACTCAAATGACCAGACTTCCTTCCTTCTTTCTGTTCTTTTCTCTCCCTTTAAAATGTGCAGCTCAACTTTAGTTTCTCTTTTAGCAGCATGGAGAACAGATGGCTATGAAGAAAGCAAGCCTCAGATTCTATAAGACTCTGGTTTAAATCATGATTAGAAACATATTTGTACCAATGGCAAAAAAAGCAGTAGGTATTTATTGAGTGCCAATTGTGGCAAGGATCTTGCAATATAGCAGTTAATAAAATAGGAAGAAAAAAACCAGCTCCCATGGAGGTTACATTCCAGTGAGCAGATTCAGTGTACTAAATTCTAAGTGCCAAATCAATATCTTCTTTCATCTGGTTCTTGTAGTAGTTTTTTAACAGCTTTATTGAGACATAACTCACACACCATATAATTCACCTATTTAAAGTTTACAACTTATTGGTTTTTTTACTATATTAACAAATGTGTGCAACCATCACCACACTCAATTTTGGACCTTTTCATCACTTCAAAAAGATACCTCACACTATATTTGTGGATTAGTCTGTTTCTTCATTCAGCTCCATCAGTTTTTGTTCCACTTATTTTGAGGCTCTGTTGTTTTGTACATGTACAGTTAGGACCATGATGTCTTCATGGTGAATTGATCCACTTATCATTTTGTAATGTTCCTCTTTCTTGCTAGTAATTTTCATTGCCCTGATGTTCTGCTGCTGCCAATATAGCCATTATGTTATCCCACTGCTGCACATTGATGTGATTCAGGGGACAGGTTGGCCCCTGGAGCTCTTCTAGAGACTAAGTCACAGGCAGTTTGGGCTACTGGTTCTAGCAGGTATGAGTTTTCCACTTAGGTCCCTGTTGGGATCTTCATTTTCTTTTTTTGCCAAAGATAACCTGTTCACTGTTCTGGGTTTCAGATCTCAGGTGCTCAGTTCAGGATATATGAGAGATGTAAAAAGAAAAACCAGGAAACTTATCATGATTATATTTTCATATTCTGATCTTTTTAGCCCTTTCAACTTTGTCTCTACTCCTTTCAGAATCCTTCTTTGATTGTTGAGTTATTTCAAGGGTATTTGGTTTTATTAAGAAGGAAGAAACAGGAAAAAGTGAGTAAAGACCATTCTGTCTCTGAATCGAAACTCCACACCCATTTTAAAAACATGTATTGCTTCTGTGTGTTTAGAAGCACTCTACTAGATATGGCAGAGGGGACCTAGTTTCTTCCCATAAGGAGCATGCAGTATAGTACAGTAATTCCATCCTGACTTGTGCATTAGAATCACCTGACAGAGTAAGTCAGATGACCTAGAAAATAGACTTGGAGACTCTTAGATTTGCATGGAGGTTTATTGGGAAGTGCTCCTGTGATTAACAACTTTAACAGTGAAGGAAGCAAGAACTGGAAGTGGCAGAAGTTCAACAGCAATGTAATCACAACAGAAGCCTCTGCTGTTTGAACATGGAGTTCTGGAGCTGAAATCATGTTTCAGAGTTGTCCCAATTGAGGCAAGGGTGGGGAATTTGTACCCATAAACTGACCAATCATTGTGAGTGAGCTACCTCTAGGACAGGCGTGTAAACTTGGGAAAGGTAGCTCCCTTTTGCAGGAGGTGATTTTCCAGTAGGGTCTCAGTTGTGAACCATCAGCAGGCAGCACTCCTGGCAGCTGACAGAATGAGTGTCTGGGTCCTGTAGAGAGACCTGTCAAAAGCATGTCAGCACCCACTACACCTGAAGAACTTGCAGAATTTTCTGATACTCAGGCTCTAAGGCAGGATATTCTGACTCAGAATATCTATGGTTGGACATAGGCATTTGTAATTTTTAAAAAACCTCCAGAACAATTTCTTGTATACAACCAGGGTTTAAAACTGCTTATCTATTTTGTGATTATAAACATGCTTCTGATTGACACATGCCTGTGGAGGAGATGCTAAAGAAAATAAAGATTAGCATGGGGTGGAATTGACCTGTGAAAAATTTTTGAAAGCTTAAATCTTGTACTGAGTCATAAAGGAAATGTAGGGATTTGGTTGGTGGTGATAAAGAAAATTAAAATTCTTAGATGAGTGTGTAATTGAGTGAGGTGAGTGAAAGCATAACATGCATAGAAAATGCAAGAGGCAGTAATCATATACTGATTTCGATTATAAATTTGCAAACGGATATGAGGCTGATTTCCTAATCTATTACTAACATGCTGTGTGACATTCTGTAAGATACTTAAACTTTTGAAGTCTTGCTTCCTCATAATGAAGTTTATTCAATCAATAAGTATTTATTGAATGCTTGCCATGTATAAGTCACTTCTCTGTGCGCTAGAGTAGGGTACTGAGTAAGACAGACTCGGTCCCTACTTTTGTAGGCATAGTATTTGTCTCTTAAAATTGTTGCCAAGATGCGATATAGTGCGTGTATAAGTGCCTAACACACTGCCTAGTACATATTTGCTCAATGAATGCCAGCTGTTGTTTATGTCACCAGCATAATTATAGCTTAAGTAGAATGTCTGATGACAATAAGGAACAGACCTGTAAACATATAGTAAAGATCAGTTAGAAGGCATTGAATATCAAATTAAAGAGTTTGGATTCAAATTCACAAGTTACAGAAGGAAACTGGTTTACTCTTCTCAATATTTTTAAACATAGAAAATACTTTGTAAAAGATTTTTTAAAAAAATCTACTGCCCAAGACATCAAAACAATCAAGTAGGGAAAGGAAAATTTTTTCAAGAAAAGGAGATGAAATGACTGCATATTTATATTAAAAAAGTAATCTCAACTCCTAACTCACATCATACATAAAAATTAATTCAAGATGAATTACAGGACTAAAGGCAAAATCTCTCAAAATACAAAGGCAAGAAAAAGCATAGTAAAATATCTCCATTACTTTGATGAAAGCAAAAGTATCTTAGGACATAAAAAGGATAAGTATAAAAGAAAATATTGAAAACTGAGACTTCACCAAAATTGAAAACTACTTCTTAGCAAAGACTCTGTTAAGAAAATTAATAGATAAACCAAGGTGACGCAAAAATATTTAAAAACTATATAGCTGACAAAGTACTAGCATCAATCATGTATTTAATTATTACAAATCGATTTAAAAAGAACAAACAACACAATTCAAAAAAATAGAGAAAATATTAGAACAGACAGTTTACCATTAAGTACATGAAAAAGTTAATCATAGAGATTTTTTCAAATTAAATATACAGTGTGTTTCCATTATACACCCACAAGAGTGGCTAAGATTATAAGGACTAACAACACTAAATGCTTTTTGGATGTAAAGCAAATGGACTCTAATCATTGATGGTAGTATAAAATGCCACAATAAGTTTGCAGAAGTTTGGCATTCTCTTAAAAACTAAATAACGCTTATTTTTAATGGTCAAAAACTGGAAATGATACAGATATCCATCAATAGGACAATAGATAAATATGGTATGGATAACTAACATTACTACTCCCTATTAAACTTTGCCTCTGCTCCGAAACCCTGGTCAATGACTGATCTTTTTAACATCACTATAGATTTGTCTTTGGCTAGAATATTATTTATTAGCTATATGATAGCTTTATGATATGTAGCCTTTTCTGACTGGCTTCTCACACATAACAATATGCATTTGATTAATTCTTGTTTTCTGTGGCTGAATAGCTTATTTCTTTTTTTAATTAATAGATTATTTATGAGCAGCTTTAAGTTTACAGAAAAATTGAGCAGAAAGTACAGAGAGTTTCCATAATTCCCTTCCCGCCTTTCCTTCAGTTTTTCCTATTATTAACATCTTGCATTTGTGTGGTGCATTTATTAGAATTGATGAATCAATACTGATACATTTTTATTAACTAAAATCCATAGGTCACATAGGGGTCATTCATGGTGTTGTATATTCTATGGGTTCTGACAAATATGTAATGATGATATGTATCTACCATTACAGTATCATATAAAATAGTCCCACTGCTCTAAAAATCCCTTGTGTTTCACCTATTCATCCATCCTTATTCCCCCCAAAAACCCTGGCAACAGCTTTATCGTTTTGTTGTCTTGATAGTTTTACCTTATCGAGAAGGTCAAAAAAGTGAAATTATACGTGTGTAGCATTTTCAAACTGGTTTCTTTCACTTAGCAATATGCATTTAAGCTATATCCAAAAAATCATAGTCAAACTCAAAGTCAACTAGATTTTGTCCAAGTTGTTTTCCAGAAGTTTTTTTTTCTTTGGTATAAGGAAGGTTGGCATGGATGTTATCTCAGTGACAATCTTCCTCTATTTTATGTGGGATGCCGCCACAGCACGGCTTGACAAGTGGTGCTATGTCTGCACCTGGGATCTGGACCTGCAAACCCTGGGCCACCAAAGCAGAGCATGTGAATTTAACCACTATGCGACCAGGCTGGCCCCTTATCCAGAAGTTTTATAGTTTGGCATGTCACGTATGATCCATTTTGTGTTAATTTCTGTGAAACATGTAAGATCTGTATTTATGTTCATATGTTTTGCAAACAGAGGACCAAATGTTCCAGCACAATTTGTTGAAAATACTATCTTTTCTTGATCAGATTGACTTTTGTCCTTTGTCAAAGATCAGTTGAACATGTTTGCTTGGGATGATTTCTGGACTTTCTACATTGTTACGTTAATCTATGTTCTTATATTTTGCCAGTGCTAATTTTCTTGATTACTGCAGCTTTATAGTAAGTCTTGAAATTGTGTAATGTGTGTCCTCAAACTTTTTTCTTCTTCAGTGTTGAATTGTCTACTCCAAGTCTTTGACTTTTTATGTAAACTTTAAAATCAGTTTTTTGATCTGTACAAAATAGCTTGCTGTATTTTGATTCAGAGTGCCTTGAATATGTACGTGAAGTTGGGGAGGATTGACATCACTACAATACTGAGCCTTCCAATTCATGAATGCAGAATAACTCTCCACTTAATTAGATCTTTGATTTTTCTCATGAGGTTTGGAAAACTTTTCCCTGTATAGATCATGTACACATTTTGATAGATTTATACCTAAGTATTTCATATTTGGATATTATAATAATGATATTTTAATTAGATTTCAAATTTTATTTACTTATTTCTGGCGTATGGGAAATAAATGATTTTTGTATATTATCCTTGTATCCTGAAGGCTTGCTATGTTTACTTATTAGTTCCAGGAGTTGTTTTATCAATATTGGGGGATTCCCTACATAGACAACATATCATCTGTGAAATGGTTTTATTCTTCCATTCCAATCTGTAGATATTTTATTTACTTCTCCTTCCTTGTTGCACAATCTAGGCCTTCCAATATGATGTTGAATAAGAGCGATGAGAGAGGTCATCCTTGACTTGTTCCTGATCTTAGTGAGAAAGTATCCAGTTTCTCACCATTAAGTATGCCATTAGTCATAGTTTTTGGTAAGTCTTCTTTGTAAAATATTCTCTATATTTCTAGTTTTCTGAGAGATTTTTTTTTTTGTCTTAGAAAGATGTTGGATTTTGCCAGATTCTTTTTGGATCTGTTGATATAATCATATGATGCAATTTTTCTTATTATGTTGCTGTGATGGGTTACATTAATTAGCAAGTGTTCCTTCTGCTTCTCTTTTCTGGAAGATATTGTGAAGAATTAGTATTATTTCTTTCTTAAATATCTGATGGAATTTGCTTGTGAAATCATCTGAGCGTGATGATTTCTTTTATGGAAGGTTATTATGTATTGATTACTTTATTTAACAAATCTAGGGCTATTTATATTATCTATTCTTCCCTGTTTGAGCTTAAGTTTTTCAAGGGATTGCTCTATTTCATCTAAGTTTTCAAGTCATTTAATTTTTCAATGAACTGGCTTCTGCTTTTGTTGATTTTCCCTATTGTTTTCAATTTATTTCTGCTTTAATTTTACTATTAATGTTTTACTACTTGCATTAATCTTGAATTACTTAGATCTTTCTTCCTTTCTAATATATATATTTAATGGAATACATTTTCCTCTAAGCACTGCTTTCACTAATTTTGATGACTTGTAGTTTTGTTTTAATTTAGTTAAAATACTCTTTGACTTTTCTTAAGATTTCTTTTTTGAGCCTTGTGTTATTAGAAAGCATGTTGTTTAATTTCCAAATATTTGAGGAATTTCCAGCTATCTTGCTGTTATTGATATCTAGATGAATTTTATGTGGTCTGAAACATAGTTTGTATGATTTCTATTACTTTATTTTTTTGAAGTTGTTTTATGGCCCAAACTGTGGTCTCTCTTGGTGAATGTTCCATGTAAACTTGAAAATGATGTGTATTCTGCTGCTGTTGAATGTAGTGTTAGGATTATGCAGAAGAACAATACTAATAGGATGTATGCACACATACATATATATATCATAGTATATTTGTATAAGTATATGTAAGTATATTTATGATATATATGATATATGTGTGTCTGTGTATATATATGTGTGTCTGTGTGTATATTATGTATGTTTATATACAGAGAGAGATTTATTATAAGGGATTAGGTGATGCAATTGTGGGGGCTGGCAAGTCTGAAAACTGAAGGACTGGCCAGGAGACTGGAAATTCTGACAAAACTGATGTTGCAGTCTGAAGTCCAAAGGCGCTCTGAAGGCAGAATTTCTCCTTGAAGGACCTCAGTCTTTCCTCTTAAGGCTTTCAACTGATTTGACAAAGCACACCCATATTATGAATAGTAATATGCTCAAGGTCTATTGATTTAAATGCTAATCATATCTAAAATATACCTTCATAGCAAAATGTATACAGGCGTTTGACAAGTCCTAGACAAATTGATACACAAAATTAACCATCACAGGCCATCTGTTGTAACCTTGGCACTCATGTACATCTCCTCAAATCATACTTGTTATTCAAATAAAAAGAACAGCAATGTCATACTTCAGATGACGTTGTACAACTATCCTGTGTACAACTGAAAATACACTGTCTCTTTACCCAGAAAAGGATGCAAAGTCCTTGAGTGATGTGCACTCTTCTCCATGATATCTATAAATTACATACAATTATGTAAAGTTAACAAACTTAAATTACATCTATGTTATATGATAAGGGGATAAAAGAAGAAAGGAAAAAAAGATACTACACACACACACACACACACACACACACACAACCCAAACAAATTCATAACAAAATAAGGAAGAGAGATAGCATTATAGTCTTCATTTCTGTAATTGTTCAGGTGTTTGTAGCTGGTATTTGTGTTCACCTTCATTCACTGTCTATTCTGGATTCCCTTTTCCTTCAACAAGCATCTCAGCTGGTCATGGTTCTTTGCCTGTTAGAGTGACTGAAATCTTTATTCATGAAGTGTCTAGGCCTTTAATAGCCCTGGCTGAATTACGTGGTTGTAGTTTTCTATTGACTTTAATCACAAATTATGGTAATAATAAGAGAAATCCTATATCCAGATTTATATAAGAGATCTCCTATATCCCAGACATTCTCCTCCTTACCTCCATTGTTAAGTAACAGGCAAATTTCCACCTGGTAATCAGAACCAATCATTCCAGTCACTTCTTTCCCTATCGATTCAGAGACATGAAAAGCCCAAAGCAGCTAGATGGAGTACTAACTTCCAGTTCAATGGAATCATTATTTCCTTTGGAAATAAAAAGTCTAGACAATCAGAGCATAAAGTAATGGAATAGGAAGAAAAAATTTGCTGGTGAATCGCTAGGGATAACAGTGAGTAATCTCACTTCCATTTTCACCCCTTGATTTCTGGAGCCATGAATTCTGGCTATGAGAGAAACAGCACCATATATTGGATGCTAATTTAGAGCATATAGAGCCTCCTGGAGAAGGTTGCCCCAGCCCTGCAAGGTATTGCTGCCTAACTGGCACTGTAACCGAGTCTTCAAATACACTGAATCTGCTTGTGCCTTGATCTTGGGCAGCTCAGCCTCCAGAACTTTGAGAAATAATGTTTATTTTTTAAGCCACCCAGTATATGGTATTTTTGTTATCGCAGCATGAACTAAGATACTATCCATAGAAAGTGTCTGTTCCAGTAAGAACAAAATACAGCACCTTCCCTGATAGAAATGGTTTAATATAACCAACCCGCCGTCAGGTAGTTGACTGATCACCAAGGGCAATGATGCCATATTGGGGACTCAGTGTTGATCTCTGCTGCTGGCAAATTGGGCACAAAGCAGTGGCTGTAGCCAGATCCATCTTGGCGAGTGCATGTCCATGTTGCTATTCCATGCATAATAACCAATGTCCTTCCCACCATGGCCACTTTATGTCCATTGGGCAACGGCAAGAGTGGCTGGGGAAGAGGTTGACTGGTATCAAGCAGATGGGTCATCCCGTACATTTGATTATTAAAATCCTCCTCTGCTTAGGTTACCCTCTGTTGAGAATTCACATGGGACACAAATGTCTTCGCCATGGTTAAGTATTCAGTCTCTACTAAGGCCCAGTAGCAAATCAAAAAGTCAAAAGCTACTTCTCAAAAGGTGACTATTCACAGAGGATGACAGGGCTGTGATAGAAAATAGAAAAAGTTCTTTGCTATGATTCTTTTATAGGGGCTTCCACAGGAGACTGGACTTGTTGCAGAGCCTTCTCTTGTTCGGATCCCACTCAAAACGAGCAGCTTTTTGGGTCATTTGGCAAATAGGCTGGAGTATCACCCCCAAATGAGGATTATGTCGCCTTTGAAATCTGAAGATGCCCACTAGGTATTGTGTCCTCTGCTTGGTTGAAGAAGGGGTCTGACATAACACTTTATTCTTCATCTTAAAAGGAACATCTTTACACACCTCATGCCACTGAATCTCTAGAAATTACACTGAGGTAAAAAATTTCTTAATATTTGTCAGATTTTTTCCTACCCTCAGACATGCAATGTCTTACCAATAAGTCTAGAGTTGTTATTACTTCTTTCTTCATAGATCCAGTCAGTATAATGTCATCAATGTAATGGATCAGTGTGATGTCTTATGGAGGAAAAGGTGATCAAGATCCCTGCAAACTAAATTATGAAATATGACTGGATAATTAATATACCCCTGATGTAAGGCAACAAAGTTTTATTACTGGTCATGCTGACTAAAAGCAAACTGGTTCTGATGGTTCTTATTAACCTGTATGGAAAAGAAAGCACTTGCCAGATTGGTAGCTGCATACCGAGTACGAGAAGATGTGTGAATTTGCTCAAACAGTGGAACTACATCTGACAGCTTCAACTGGAATCATCACTGAGTTTAGCTTACACTTATATAATGTAATTCTCCAAGATCCATCTGTTTTCCATAAATGCCAAATAGGTGAGTTGAATGGAGATGCAGTGAGAATCGTCGTCCCTGCATCTTTTAAGTCATTTGTGATGGCTCTAATCTCTGCAGGAATGCAGTATTGCTTTTTGTTTACTATTTTCCTAGGTAGAGGCAGATCTACTGGCTTCCACTTGGCCTTTCCCACAATGATGGCCCTCAATCCACAGGTCAGGTACCACATGTTCGGGTTCTTCCAGTTGCTGAGTATGTCACTAAAAGTATGTGCTCTGGAACTGGGCACATAACCACAGAATGTGTTGGGAACACACTGGACTCATCGTGACAAGGACCTGAGCTAAAAGTCGATTGGCTATCTGAGCTTTATAAGCCTGAATGGTGGACCACAGCGATATTTTGGGTACCCAGGAATTAGCGTTAGTTCAGAGCCAGTGTCCAGTAGTTCCCTACAAGCCTGAGTTTTTCTTCTTTTTTGCTAGTCAACATGTGAAATGCTTTAGACCCATTTGGGGAAGGCTGGGAGAAAGAGGAGCAGTATAAATGTTTGACAATGTAGCACAGTCTTTCCTCATGTGAACCTCACCTCCCCTTCATTCAAGGATTCTGAGTCTGTAGATTTTCTCAAGTCTGGAATTGATGGGGGGGATATGACTCTTTGTTTCTACGATTCAAGTTATACTTTTATTCATTTGACTTAGAACCCTTCTCCATATACAGATTAAGTAATAACTTAGTAGACTAACATCAGTTTTTCCTCTAAGGACACTTGAGATCAACTAGCCAATGCCATAAGTGTGTTCAAATTAGACTACGTGACTACTGCTTTGCTTTGACTCTGCTGTCAATTATGGTAACCACATCCACCCTGTCTTTAGTGATTAAGTGCCACCACTTGGCCCATGTCTTTCTGGATTTCTATTATCCCCATTGCATTTAGGTATTTTAATTCAATAGCAATAGTTACCACTGTAATTTCTGATCTCCTGGGAAGAGCAACTAAGTTCTTCAAGGTTACTGGGACTACCCTCTAAAATTCATTTTGCACAGTCCTGGTGAAAGGTGTGTTTTTTGAACCCACCAGGAGAGTGAGGAGATCTTACATGATAAATCCACTCAAACATTCTGATCTCTCCAAGTCTTTGGATCCTCTCCTCCACAGTACACAAAGCAGTTACGGCATGTCATCTTATTTAGTATAGGCTGCCTTTTGGTCCATATTTCAGTTAATCCACCAAATGCACTATTAGATCCTTTTCTAAGCCCCTAAGCAGAAATATTAAATCCAGAATCTTTGCTTAGTGGAACCATATCAATAAATTCTTCCTGATACAACATTTTGTTCCTTCACCATCATCCAACACCCTTAATATCCATTCCCACATATACTCCCCAAATTTTTTTCTGTATAAATTGAAAAGTTCTTTTGGCATGTGGTGCACATCCTCAT
Organism: Equus quagga; assembly: GCF_021613505.1. NCBI lineage: Eukaryota > Metazoa > Chordata > Mammalia > Perissodactyla > Equidae > Equus > Equus quagga. Next base: position 52,487,557 of record NC_060276.1, read on the forward strand.
GGATCACACTCTGTAAGTCACCTTTTGGAACCTGCTGGGACGTGAGTTTAGTTATAGGTCTAGAAGCAATGAAGTATGGGAGTGGGTCCTGAGGTGAATCAGTAGTATCTTGAAAGACTGTTAGTTTCCTCAGTCAATGTAGGATTAATCTCCTCAAACAGGAGAGAAGAATTTCATCAGAATTTAGGAGTTTAATGTCCACAGCTTCATCAAGGTCTTCCTACATGTCTCCATTCCAATTTTCAAGATTCCATTTCTTCCAAGTCAATCCCCTCACTTTAATAGCAGACACCTCCAGAGGTTAGAAATTCCACTTGTGTTGTAATTCAGCCACTCTCTGGATGAAACTCTGGGTTTGTTTTTCAGCAATCTCAGCTTTGAGGCTATAGGATATAATTTCTTTCATTCCCTGTTTTCTCCAGTGAAATTAGGAGCAACCAGCTAATCTCACATTCATTAGTTTTAGAAGAATGTTCTAAAATATCAAATACTTGGTCACCTAGTACCTTGCCTCTGACAAGTATTTGATTAGGAGAATCCAATGGTGATATTTTGTGTATGTCTATTGCCATATCACAAGAACCAGTTCACAAAACTCATCCTTATGATTGTTTCTCAGAACCTCTCTCAGTACAAAAATCTATATAACTGAGTGTTCTGAGAAATAGAACACACACATACACTCTCTCTCTAGATATCGATATATATCCAGATATCTAGAGAGAGAGAGAGAGAGAATAAAAGGAATTGGCTCATGCAATTGTAGTGGCTGGAAAGTTTGAAATTTGCAGGGACGGCCAGCAGGCTGGAAATTCAGCAGCTGTTGATGTTGCAGTCTCGAATCCAAAGGCAGTCTGCAGTTTGGAGGCAGAATTCCTTCCTCCTCAGGATACTTTAGTATTTTCTCTTAAGGCCTGAAACTAATTGGATGAGGTACACTCACAACATAGATGGTAATGTACTTTACTTAAAGTTTACTCATTTAAATTCAAATTACATTAAAAATACCTTCACACCAACATTTAGACTGGTCTTTGACCAAACAACTTGTCACCATAGACCAGCCAAGTTGCTACATAAAATCAGCATCACAGATGGTATAGTCTAGAGATGTCAATTATATTAAATTGATTGGTGGCGCTATTCAGGTCAACTAATTTAGTGATGATCTGTCTATTTGATCTATCTTTTCCTGAAAGGTTTTGAAATTCCCAAACTGTAGTAGTGGACTTTTTTATTTCTCCTTTCAATTCTACCATTTTTTTCTGATGTATTTTTATGCTCTTTGATTAGGTAAATACATGTTTAGGATGGTTGTGTTTTCTTGAAGAGGTAACCACTTTATCATTATATGTAGCCATTTTTATTTCTGAATATTTAACTTGTTTTGAAATTTGTTTTGTTTGAAATTATTATAGATATTCACACATCTTTTTTCCAGTTTTATTGAGATATAATTGAAAAATTGTATATATTTAAGGTGTACAATGTGATGTTTTGATATATATATGTAGTAAACTGATTACCATGAGCAAGCTAAATAAGATATCCATCACCTCACCTAGTTACAATTGTTTTTGTGGTGAGAACACTTAAGATCTACTTTTGTAGAAAATTTTAAGCATACGATGCAGTGTTATTAACTATGGTTGTCATACTGTACGTTAGATCTCCAGAACTTATTTATCCTTTGGAACTGAAACTTTTTACCCTTTGACGAGCATCTCCCCATTTCCCCAATGACCATACCCAGGCAACTGACATTCTACTGTCTACTTTTATGAGTTTGACTTTTTTAGACTCTTTTTAGATTCCACATAAAAGTGATTCTATGCAATGTTTGTCTTTCTCTGTCTTATTTATTTCACTTAGCATAATATCCTTCAGGTTCATCCATGTTGTTGCAAATGTCAGAATTTTCTTCTTTTTAAGGCTGAATAGTATTCCATTGTGTGTATATATATATATATATATATATACACCACATTTTCTTTATCCATTTATTTGTTGATGAACACTTAGGTCATTTCCATATCTTAGCTATTGTGAATGTTGTAATAAACATGGAAGTGCAGATATCTCTTCAGGATACCGATTTCATTTCCTTTGGATATATACCCAGAAGTGGGGTTGCTGAATTATATGGTAGTTCTATTTTTAGTTTTTTGAGTGTCTTCCATATTGTTTTCCATAATGGTGTACAAGCTTAGATCCCCACCATCAGTCCAGTACAGAAAAGTTTCCTTTTCACCACACACTTTCCAATATTTGTTATCTCTTGCCTTTTTGATGATAGCCATTCTAACAGGAGTGAGGTGATATTGTGGTATTGATTTGCATTTTCTGATGATTAGTGATGTTGAACACCTTTTCATATACCTATTGAAAATTTTGGGAATTTTCATATACCTATTGAAATTTTGGAAAATTGTATATTCAGATCATTTGTCCATATTTTAATCAGGTGGTTATTTTTTTCTGTTGAGTTGTAAGAGCTTCTTATGTATTTTGGCTATTAGCCCCCTATCAAATGTACATTTCCAAATTTTTTCCTTAGGTTGTTTCTTCACTCTGTTTATTATTTCCTTTGATATGCAGAAGCTTTTCACTTTGATGCAATCTTATTCACCTACTTTTGCTTTTGTTGTCTGTGTTTTTGTGTCCTATCCAAAAAATCATTGCACCGTCCAATATCAAGAAGATTTCCTTGTTTTCTTCTACTAGATTTATACTATCAGCTCTTGAATTTAAGTCTTAAATCCACTTTCACTTGATTTTTGTATAAATAAGAGTCCAATTACATTCTCTTTCTACATGCAGATATCTAGTTTTCCCAGTATCATTTATTGAAGAGATTATTCTTTCCCCGTTGTGTGTTCTTGACACCCTTATGGAAGATCAGTTGAACATAAACATGCAGATTTATTTCTAGGGTCTCTATTCTGTTCCATTGGTTTATTAGTCTGTTTGTGTGCCAGTTGCATACTGTTTTGATTACTGCAACTTTGTAATATATTTTGAAATTGAAAAGTGTGATGCCTCCAGCTTTGTTTTTCTTGTTCAAGATTGCTTTGACTATTTGGGGTCTTTCGTAGTTCCATGTGAATTTTGGAACAGTTTTTTCTATTTCTGTAAAACTTTTATGGGACTTTTGATAGGGATTACATTGAATCTGTAGATTGCTTTGGGTAGCATGGACATTTAATAACATTAATTCTTTGAAATCATGAACACAGGATATCTTTCCACTGATTTGTGTCTTTTTCAATATCTTACATCAGTGTCTAAGAGTTTTCAGTGTGCAGATCTTTCACGTCCTGGGTTAAATTTATTTCTAAGTCGTTTATTGTTTTTGATTTTTGATGAATGGGGTTGTTTTTTATTTCTTTTACACCTAGTTTATTTTTTATCTACAGAAATGCAACTGAGTTCTGTATGTTGATTTTGTATCCTGCAACTTTTACTGAATTTTTTAATTAATTCTAAGAGTTTTGTGGTGGAGTCTTATGGATTTTCTATATATAAAATCATATCATCTGCAGATAGAGGCAATTTTACTTCTTCCATTTGGATTTAGATATCTCTTATTTATTTTTTCTGGCCTAACGGCTCTGTTACTTCCAGTACTATGTTGAATAAAAGTTATGAGAGAGAGTATTTTTGTCTTGTTCCCCATCTTAAAGAAAAAACTCTCAGCTTCTCACCATTGAGTATGAAGTTAGCTGTAAGCTTGTCTTATGTCTTTTATTATGTTGCAGTCTATTCCTTCTATATCTAATTTGTTGATCATTTTTATCATGAAAGGGCATTGAATTTTGTCAAATGCTTTTTTTTGATCTATTGAGATGATCATATAATTTTTATCCTTCATTCGATTAACGTGGTCTATCATATTTATTGATTGGATACATTGAACTTTCCTTTCATATCAAGGATAAATCCCACATGATCATGGTGCATGATCTTTTAAATATGTTTTTTAATTCAATTTGGTATTATTTTGTTGAGGATTTTTGCATCTATATTCATCAGAGATATTGACCTGTAATTTTCTTTTCTTAGAGTTTCCTTGTTTGGCTTTGGTATCAGGGTACTGGTGAACTCATAACATGAGTTTGAGAGTGTTCCTTCCTCTTGAATTTTTTGGAAGAGTTTGAGAAAGATTGGCTCTAGTTATTCTTCAAATGTTTGATAGAAATCACAATGAAGCTGTCTGGTTTGAGGCATTTATTTCTTGGGAGATTTTTGATTACAGATTCGATCTCCTTACTCATTATTGGTCTATTCACTCAATGCAAGATTGGATGGATCAGACTCAGCCTTGATAGGTTGTATGTATCTAAGACTTTATCATATCTACTATGTTATTCATTTTCTTGGAATATAATTGTTTATAGCAGTCTCATGATTCTTTTTATTTCTGTGTTATCAGTTATAATGTCTCACTTTTCATTTATATTATATATATTATTTATATGGAGTATATATCTTACATTATTTCATTTATTTGATTCATCTCTCTTTCATCTTAGTCTAGTTAAAGGTTTGTCATTTTTTTCAAAATACCAACTCAATTTCATTGATCTTTTCTATTGTCTTTCTAGTCTCTATTTCATGTATTTATGCTTTATTCTTTATTATTTCCTTCCACCTGCTAACTTTGGGCTTAGTTTGCTTTTCTTTTTGTTGTTCCTTGAGGTGTAAAGTTTGGTTGTTTACTTGTGATCTTTTTTTTCCTTCACATAGGCATTATCATAGCAAACTTCCCTCTTAGAACTGCTTTTGTCACATCTTGCAAGTTTTGGTATGTCCTGCGTCTGTTGTTCATTGCCTCAGGTATTTTATAATTTCTGCTTTGACCCACTGGTTACTCAGGAGTATCTAGTTTTCTTTTCACATATTTTTGAATTTTTCACCTTTCCTTCTGTTATTGATTTATAATTTCATATCACTCTGGTCAGAAAAGATATTTGATATGATTTCAATCTTCTTAAATTTGTTAAGACTTGTTTTGTGACCCAACATATGATCTATCCTGAAGAATGTTACACGTGCACTTAAGAAGAATGTGTATTCTGCTCCGGCTGGATGGAATATGCTGAACATGTCTGTTAGGTCTATTCTTTCTGTACTCTTATTCAAATTTGCTGTTTCCTGATTTACTGTCTGATCTATCCAATCTTGCAAATGGGGTATTGAAGTCCCCTAGAATTATTGTATTGGTGTCTATTTCTCCCTCAATTTCTGTTAATATTTGATTTCTATAACTAGTTACTCCAGTATTGTGTGCATATATATTTACTATGTTATGCTCTTGATGAATTGACATCTTTATCATTGTTTAATGGCCTTTGTCTCTTGTGACAGATTTTGACTGGAAGTTCATTTTGTCTCATATAAGCTTAGCCACCCTTTCTCTCTCTTGGTTACTGTATACATGGAATATATTTTTCATCCTTTAACTTTCAGACTATGTGTGTCTTTAAAACTATAGTAAATTTCTTGTAGGAAATATGTTGTTGGATATTTTTTAAGCCATTCAACCACTGAACATCTTTTAATTGGAGAACTTAAAGAATTTAATCCATTTACATTTAATTATTGATAGGTAAGGACTTACTATGGACATGTTTGTTTTCTATTTTGTAGTTCCTTTATTGCTTTCTTCCTCTCTTGCTGTCTTCATTGTGATTTAGTGATTTTTTTTTGGTAGTAGTATGGTATGATTATTTTCTCTTTATCTTTTATGTATGTACTAGAGGTTTCTTCTTTGTTGTTACCATGATGCTTATATAACACACTTTATAGTTATCACAGTCTATTTAAGCTGATAACAATTCAGCCTTTAATCGCACAGAAAAACTATAATTTTACACACATCTTATGTTTTTGATGTCTCAATTTGCATCTTTTTGTATTGTGTATCCGTTAGTAAATTATTGTAGCTATAGTGATTTTTGATACTTTTATCTTTTATTTTAGAGTTAAAAGGGATTTATACACCATCATTACTGTATTAGAATATTCTGAATTTGACTATATATTTATAGTTGTATATATTTTTATGTTACTAACTACGTGCTTTTGTTATAACATGGAGAACTCTCATTAGCATTTCTTTTAAGGCAGGTCTTGTAATGATGAACTCCATCAGCTTTTGTTTCTATGAGGGAGTCTTTATCTCTCCTTCATTTGTGAAAGACAACTTTGCCATGTATAGTATTCTTGGTTGACAGTTTATTCTTGTCACACTTGGACTATATCATCCCAGTCCCTCCTGGCCTGTAAGGTTTCTGCTCAGAAATATGCTTATAATCTTATGGCAGATCCCTTGGATGTGATGCCTCCTTTCCTGCTGGCTTCAACATTATCTCTACGTTTGACTTTTGTTAATTCATTTATAATGTTTCTCAGTTTAATATTCTATGGGCTGATCCCTTTTGGGGACTTCCAATCTTTCTGGATTTGGATGTCTCAATTTCTCTGAAGGTTTGGAAAGTTTTAAGCCATTATTTCTTTAAATAAGCTTTCTGCCGCCTTTTTCTTCTCCTTGTCTTCCTATAATTCATATTTTGGTCCTTCTGGTGTTGTCCCATAAATTCCTCAGGTTTTATTCACTCATTTTTATTCTTTTTCTTATTTTATCCTCTTACTAGATAATTTCAAATGATTTTTTTTTCTATTTGATTCAGTTTGCTGTTGAAGCTCTCTATGGCATTTTTCATTTCAATCATTGTATTCTTCATCTCCAGAATTTCGATTTGGTTCTTTTTTTTTAAATTATTTCTATCTCTTTGTTAAACTTCTTGTTTTGTTTGTGTATTGTTTTCCTAATTTCTTTGAGTTGTCTGTCTTCTCCTGTAGGTCACTGAGCTTCCTTAAAACAATTATTTTGAATTCTTTCTCAGGCAATATGTATAACTCCATTTTGGGGGGTTTGTTTATTAGAAAATTATTGTGTTCCTTTGGTGATGTCATGTTTTTAGAAAATTTTCTGTGTTCCTTGAAGTCTTGCATTGTTGTCTCCACATTGGAAGAAGCAGTCACCCACCCCGGTCTTTATTGACTGGCTTTGGGAGAGAAAGATCCTAACCAGTCTTCCTGGGTGGAGATTCTGGGAAGTCTCTCAGACTTTTTCTATGGATGCACCTGCTCCATTCCTCTTATTCACTCTTGGGGTAAAGTCTTCGGATTCTGCATGCCTTCTTTCAATCCTGAAAAGCAAGGTCAAGTGCTGAGATCCTCCTGTTTATCTTTCCTAAGGCAATACCCTGAAGTGTTCAAGGTTATGCATCTTCTCCCAACTTAGCAGAGTCAAGCTGGTTGACTGTGAGTGCTTGTGTATGGTCTGCAGAGGCTTGTATGTGCCATCTGTGGGGGTGTGTGTGGGACACTGGCTATATGGCTAAAAGTATACATGAAGTCTTGGTGGTGCACTTAAGACAGAGGTAGGGGTCCCAGGAGATGTGTCCTATGAGGTTTGTGGGCAAGCTTCCTGAATGGAGTCCACAATGTGGTTAGTAGAAACTGCAGCCATTTGTTGAATTTCATGCTCCAGTTGTTTTGTGTCTTTACCCATTTTTTCTGCTCCTGGCTGCTCCCAAACTATTCAGCAATGCAAATTCCCTCAGTGTTCTGCATGGGATAAAAATGTAGTCATCACGGGCAGCTGGAGAAACCAAGTACTCTCTATGCTCTCACTTTGACCCACGGGAGAAATTGTCATGGGGTCTCTTTGCCCCTGGCTGCTTTAGGGGAAAGATGATGTAAGTAAATTACAAATGTTCTTCTTACCCTCTTCAATGCATCTATTCTCAGATATTCTGTTCAAATGGGTTATTGGAAACTCTCAATTGTGTTCCTGGGTTCCCACAAAAGTACTCTTATCCATGGGTGGTTGTCAAAATTGGTGTTTCTGTGGGAGAATAAGGGGTGGAAACTCCTATTCTACCATCTTGCTGATGTTCTCTCTCTCAACACACTCAAGCTGCATTTTGATTAGAGTGACCATAACATAACTTTCTCCATTCCTTTTCTTTTAACCTATATAAGATTTTATATTTACAATTGGCTTTTTGTAGCAACGTTTAATTGGAATTTTTTTCTACTCTGACAATCTCTGTCTTTTTTTTTTGCTTTTCTGTTTTGTATTGTTTTTTTAATGATGTATAATTGACATACAACATTATATTGGTTTCAGGTGTACAACGTAATAATTTGATATCTGATCATCCTAATAAATGTAGTTAATATTTATCATCATACATAGTTAAAGAATTTTTTTTCTTGTGATGAGAACTTTTAAGATTTATTCTCTTAGCAACTTTCAAATATGCAATACAGTATTAACTATAGTCACCAGCTATACATTATATCCACATGACCTATTTATTTTATAAGTGGAATTTTGTACGATTTGACTCTCTTCACCAATTTTGTTCACTCCATAACTCTGTCTTCTGACAACCACTATATCTTCTCTGTATCTATGAGCTTGATTTTTGTTAATTTCACATGTAAGTGAGATCAAACAGTATTTTCCTTTCTCTGTCTGATTCATTCCACTTAGCATAATACTCTTGATGTAGATCTATGCTGTCACAAATGACAAGCTTTCATTCATTTTGAGAGATGAATAATATTCTACTGTATATTTTTACCACATTTTTCTTTATCCATTCATCTGAAAATGGACACTTCAGTTATTTCTATATCTTGGCTATTGTAAATAACTGCAATGAACAGAGAAATGCATATACCTTTTCAAGTTAGTGCTTTTATTTTCTTTGGATAAACACTCAAAATTGGAATTTCTGGATCATATGGTAGTTTTATTTTTAAATTTTTGAGGAACCTCCATACTGTTTTCCATAGTTGCTGTACCAATTTACATTCCCACAGACTGTGCACAAGGGTTTACATTTCTCCACGTTCTTGCCAACATTTGTTATTTCTTGTCATTTTGATAATGGCCACTCCAGCAGGTGTAAATTAATGTCTCATTGTGGTTTTAGTTTGTGATGATTAGTGATGATTAGTGATGTTGAGCATCTTTTCTTGTACCTGTTGTTCATCTGTATGTTTTCTTTAGAACGATGTCTATTGTCATCCTCTGCCCATTTTTCCATTGGATCTTTTACTTGCTATTAAATTGTATGAGTACTTAATGTATTTTGGATTTAACCTGTTATCAGATATATGATTTACAATTATTTTCTCCTATTCATCAGGTTTCCTTTTCATTTTGTTGATGGTTTCCTTTGCTGTGCAGAAGCTTTTTAGTTTGATGTAGTCCCATTTGTTTGTTTTTGCTTTTCTTGCCTTTGTTTTTGATGTCAAATCCAAAAAAATAATCATTTCCAAGACCTATGTCAAGGAGGTTACTGCCTGTGTTTTCTTCTAGGATTTTATTATTTCAAGTCTTATATTCAAGACAAATGCATTTTGAGTTAATTTTTGTGTTTGGTGTAAGATAGTGATCCCATTTCATTCTTTTGCACATGACTGCCCAGTTTTTCCCAACACCATTTATTGAAAGAGACTTTCCCCCATTGAATATTCTTGTCTCGTTTTCATGAAATAATTGGTTTATTTCAGGGTTCTCTATTCTCTTCCATTGATATATGTTCCTTTTTTATTTCAATACTATACTGCTTTTGATTACTATAGCTTTTCAGTGTAGTTTGAAATAAGGGAGCATGATGCTTCCAGCTTTGTTCTTTCTCATGACTGCTTTGGACATTTGATGTATTTTATGGTTTCATATACATTTTAGGACTGTTTGTTCTAGTTCAATGAAAAATGCCATTGGAATTTTGATGGAGATTAGGTTGAATCTGTAGATTGCTTTGGGTTGTATGAGCATTTTAACAATATTAATTCTTCCAATCCAAGATCATGAAATATTATTCCATTTATTTGTGTTTTCTTTAATTTCTTTCATCACTATCTTATAGTTTTTGGTGTACAGATCTCTCACCTTCTTGGGTAAATTTATTTATAAGTATTTTTTTCTTTTTGATGCAAATGTAAAAGAGACTATTAATCTCTCTTTCTGATAGTTCATTATTAGTATATAGATATGTGACATATTTTTGTATATTGATATGGTATCATCATAATTTACTGAATTTATTAGTTCTAAAAGTGTTTTAACAGAGTTTTTAGGGTATTTTATATATAGTATTATGTCATCTGTAAATCATGTCGATTTTACATCTTTCTTTCCAATTTAATACTTTTCATTTCTTTTTCTTGCCTAATTCCTCAGGCTGGGACTTCCAATATTATATTGAATATAACTGGTGAAAGTAAGCATCCTCTTCTCATTCCCTATCTTAGAGAAAAAACTTTCAGCTTTTCACTGTTTAGTATGATATTAGCTGTAGGCTTGTTATATGTTGCCTATATTATGTTGAAGTACATTTTTCAGAGTTTTTATCTTAAATGGACGTTGAATTTTGTCAAATGCTTTTTCTGCATCTATTGATATGATCATATAACTTTTATTTTTCATTTTGTTAATGTGGTATATCCTGTTAATTGGTTTGCACATTTTGAGCCATCTTTGCATTCATGGAATAAATCCCACTTGATTGTGATGTATGATTTTTTAATGTATTATTTAATTCAGTTTGTTACTATTTTTTTGAGGACTTTTGCATCTAAGTTAATCAGGGATATTGGCCTGTAGTTTTCTTTTCTTGTGGTATGTTTGTCTGGTTTCGGTATAAGGATAATTCTGGCCTCTTAAAATGAGTTTGAAGTATTCCCTCTTTTTCCATATTTTAGGAGAGTTTGAGAGGATTTGTATTAATTCTTTGAATGTTTTGTAGAATTCACTAGTGAAGCAGTCTGGTTCTAGAGTTTTCTTGTAGGGAGTTTTTAAATTACTGTTTCAATCTCTAGTAATGAGTCTGTTCAGATTTTCTATTTCTTTCTGATTTATTTCTATTTCTTCATGATTCAATCTTGGAATGTTTGTTTCTAGGAACTTATCTATTTCATTTAGATTGTCCAATTTGTTGGCATATATAGTTTGCAGTATTCTCTTATGATCCTTTGTATTTCTGTGGTATCAGTTGTAACATCCTCTCTTTCATCTGAGTTTATTATTTGAACACGCTCTTTTTTTCCTTTAGTAACTCTAGTTAAAATTTTGACAATTTTGCTTATCTTTTTAAAAAAACAGTTTTTGTTTTATTGATCTTTCTATTGTCTTTTAAATCTCTATTTCATTTATTTCTGCCCTGATTTTCATTTTATTCCATCGACTAATTTGGTGCTTTATTTGTTCTTCTTTTTATAGTTCCTTGAGGTATAAAGTTAGATTGTTTATTTGAGGTTTTTGTTGTTGTTGTTTCTTTAGGTAGGCATTTATTGTTATGAACTCCTCTCTTAGAATTGCTTTTACTGCATCCCATAAGTTTTGGTATGTTTTATTTCCATTTTCATTTGTTTCAAGGTATTTTTTAATTTCTTTGTTGGCTTATTTGTTGTTCAGTAGCATGTTGTTTAGTTTCCACATGTTTGTGAATTATCCAGTTTTCTTCTTGTAATTGATTTCACTCCATACTGTTGTGGTCAGAAAAGATTCTTGATATGATTTCAGTCTTCTTAGATCTGTTGGTACCTGTTTTTTTGCCTACCATGTGATCTTTTCTGGAGAATATTCCATGTGCACTTGAGAAGAACGTGTATTTAGTTGCTTTGGATGGAACGTTCTGTATATCTATTAAGTTCATCTTGTCTAATGTGTCATTTAAAGCCAATGTTTATTGATGTTCTATCTGGTTGATCTATCTATTAATGTAAGTGGAGTATTAAAATCCCCTACTATTATTGTATTGCTGACTTTTTCTCCCTTGAGGTCTGTCAATATTTGCTTTATATATTTGCATGCTCCTATGTTGGATGTATAAATATTTACAAATGTAACATCTTCTTGTTGGATTGACCTTTTATCAATCTGTTATTTCCTTCTTTGTCTTTTATTACAGTCTTTGTTTTAAAGTCTATTTTGTCTGATATAAGTACTGCCACCTTAGCTTTCTTTTGGTTTTCATTTGCATGACATAGCTTTTTCATACTTTCACTTTCAGTCTATGTATGTCCTTACATCTAAAGTGAGTATCTTGTAAATAGTATATAGAAAGGTCATGTTCCCACGCTATGTCTTTTGATTGGAAAATGTAGTTCATTTTCAATTACAATAATTATTATTAAATATGGACTTATTGTCATTTTGTTAACTGTTTTCTGGCTGTCTTGTAGTTCCTCTCTTCCTTTCTTTTTCACTTCCTCTCTCTTTTTGTAGTTTGATAACTTTTTAGTGGTATGCTTAGATTCTTTTCAGATTATCTTTTGTGTGTCTACTATAGGTTTTTGCTTTGTAGTTACTATGAGGCTTACATATAACAACTTATAACAATCTATTTTAAGTTGGTAACAACTGAAGTTTGAATGCATTCTAAAGCTCTATATTTTTATATCACCCCTATATTTATGTTTTTGATGTCACATTTTACATATTATTTATCCCTTAACTAACTATTCTATTTATAGTTATTTATAGTACTTTTGTCTTTTAATCTTTATACTAGCTTTATAAGTGATTAATCCACTACCTTTACTATATACTTATCTTTACCAGCGAGATTTATAATTTCATGTGTTTTCTTGTTACTAATTAGCACCCTTTCTTTTAAGCTTAAAGAAGTTACTTTAACATTTCTTGTAAGGCTGGTTTAGTGGTGATAAACTCTTAGGTTTGCTTGTCTGGAAAATTCTTTATCTCTCCTTAAATTCTGAGTGATAATTTTTCCAAGTAGAGTATTCTTACTTGGATTTTCTTTCCTTCACTTCTTTGAATATACAGTGCTACTCCATGATGACCTGCAAGATTTCTGCTGAAACTTCTGCTAATAGACTTATGGCGGCCGTCTTGTGTGTAAGAAGTTGTTTTTCTCCTGCTGCTTTTAAGATTCTCTTCTTGACTTTAACTTTTGGCATTTTAATTATAATGAGTCTTGGTGTGCATGTCTTTTGGTTCCTCTTATGTGGAATTCTCCGGGCTTCCTGTATCCAGATGTCTGTTTCTTTCCCCAGGTTAGAGAAGTTTTCAGCCATTCTTTCTTCAAATAAATTTTCTGCCCCCTTCTCTCTCTCTCATCCTTCTTGGACTCCTATAGTGCAAGTTTTAGTCAACTTGATCTTTTCCTATAAATCTCTTAAGTTATCTTCACTTTTTTCATTCTTTTTTGCTTTTTCCTGCTTTAATTGGGTGAGTTCCTCTGCCTTATCTTGAATTCACTGATCCTTTCTTCTGCTTTATTTAGTCTGCTGTTGAACTTCTCTAGTGTATTTTTCAGTTCGATTATTGTGTTCTATAGTTTTGTGAATTCTGTTTGAAACTTTCTTTTGTTTTCTGTTTCTTTGCCAAAGTTCTCATTCTGTTCATTCATTCTTCTCCCCAGTTGACTGAGCATCTTTATGACCATTACTTTCAACTCTTTATTAGGTAAATTATTTATGTTTACTTTATAAAGGTTTTTATTATTCTGAGGTTTTATCATGTTCTTTTGTTTGGAATATCTTACTGTGTTCTTCATTTTGCTTGATTCTCTGCTTTGGTTTCTATGTATTAGATGAAACAGCCACTTTTCCCAGTCTCGAATGTTGGCCTTTTGTAGGAAATTGACAATTTTGTTCAATCATGTCCTAGCTCTTGGTTGTCTCTCAAACCTTTGCAATTGTCCAAGCAGCCTATTTTATTTTTAATAACTCCTAGTAGTTGAAGTTTTACCAAGACCGTTCAGTGTTTCAAAGGGGAGAATCTCAACACCTAGATTTAGGATGATTAGAAGCTTGACCCCCAGGAAACAGGTCTTAAAGAATGCAAATATATATAGTCCTTTGAGACTGCAAGCATAAGCCCAAATGGCCCCCAGAGCCAGGTGATCTAGAGGTGTCCCTTGTGCAGTAGTCACAAAAGTCCAAACTGCAAACAATTGTATAAGCTCCTTTATGGGAGATACCGGTAAGCTGTAGTGAGGCAGAGAGAGTGCAAAATAGCATTTCCCGGCTTATTTTCCCTGACAGTACTTCCATAGCTTCTAGATATGTGCCATACCTGAAGCCTGTCTCTAAGGCAGAAGCTCCAGGACTAGCAAACAAACCTCTTTCATGGAAAGACTAGGATGTGTTTCAGTCTGCTACCTGTGCAGTGCCCTGGGGGTGGTAGCCTGCCAAAACTTGTCTCTCCAATTCTTATAATCCTATAAGATCCAGGAGCACAGGCCTCCTGGATACAAGTGCAAGGTGATAAAGGAGTATTCCTGGGCAGCAGCCTCAAAAACCAGGTCACAGGACAAAAACTAGGGTACCAGATATTTATAAGAGCTCCTATCTGAGAGAAGCTGGTGCTCTAGAACATTGTAAAGGGAGAATGTGAAGACAATGCCCATCCTACAAGGTCTCAGGAAAGGCTTACCATCAACCTTTAGATTTCTGTTTAATTGGAAGCCTGCCCTTCAAGCAGCAGATATGATGATGAGCTATAAGGATTCTTTTCCAAAAGATTGAGCTCCTGGGTCTATTGCCTCTTGCAGTGCCTTGAGGGTGGCAGCTTCTTAAAAATTATTTCTCCATTCGTTATAGTGCTTTGGGACTCTTGAGGAAATATCCCACAAGAACCAGGCAAGGTAGAGATGTCCCCTTGCAGCAGCCATAAAAATCAGTGGCACTAGATATGGGTATAAGCTCCTTTCTGTAAGATACTGGTGAGCTGGACCTAGGCAGAGGGAGTGCAAATATTTCAGTCATCAGCCTCCACTCCCTGAAAGCCCCTCTTTAGGCCCTTATAAATATGCTATACCAGAATGCTGCCCCTCAGGCCAAAGCTCCTGGACAAGCAAATGGAACAGTTTCTCAGAAAGACTGCAGGCATGTTTTAGTCTGCTATCTGTGGAGTGCCCTGGGAGGGACAGTCAGTTAAGAACTGTCTCTCCAATTATTACAGCCCCTAGGAACCCAGAAATACAAGCCTCTCAGATCTCTAGAGCCTGGAAATCAAGGGGCATCCCCTGGGTGATAGTTGCAAAAACTGGGTTGCCTGATATAGAAACCAGAGCTCCAGACATGTATAGAAACTCCTCTCTGGGAGATAGTGGTACTTTGGAGTATGGCTGAGGGAGAGAGCAAATGACACCCACTGGCTGAAGTGAGGCAGGGGAGAGTGCAAATATGACATTTGCCAGGAATAAGAAACAAAAGAAAAGAAAAAAAAGAAAAAAGAAAAGAAAAGAGAAAAAGAATAAAAAAAGGAGAAGAAAAGGAAAATAATTGCATCCACTGGTTTTAGCAAGGCAGAGCAAAAACACAGAAGATGACACCCACAAGCTGGAGCATAAAGATGGTACCCACTGAAAATGAAATAAAGTTACCACCTGACATCTTTAGCAAGGCAGAGGAAGAGCAAGAAAATATAGCCTCGATCCCTAGAGAGTATCCCTGCAGGCCCCTGTCCCTTAAACCAATGCTTTAAAATAGCAAATTAATCTCTTCCATATAAAGTCTAGGTGCTTTTCAAAGATCTGCTTCGATAGCAAGAGAAGAGGAAAAAAAACAGAAGAAATTAAAAAACAACCAGAAAAACATTAACAAAATGACAATAAGTGCTTGTCTATCAATAATGACTTCAAATTTGAATGGACTAAACGCTCTAATCAAAAGACATAAGGTTGCTGAATAGATAAAAAATAAAAAACTCTGCATATGCTGCCTACAAGAGAATCACTTCAGATCTAAAGACACATACAGACTGAAAATGAAGGAATGGGAAAAGATATTCCATGAAAATTGAAATGAAAAGAAAGCTCGCATACCAATACTTGTATCAGACAAGATAGACTTTAAACTAAGACTGTAACAAGACACAAAGGAAGACATTACAAAATGATAAAAATATCAATCCAATATAACACTTGTAAATGTCTATGCACCCTTTATATGCTAAATAGATAAAGTAAATATAACAGAAATAAAGAGAGAAATTGACAGCAATACAATAATACTAGGAGACTTCAACACCCCACTTACATTCAGACAGAAAAACAATAAGGAAATATTGGCCTTAAATGACATATTAGATCAGATGGACTTAATTGATATACACAGAACATTCCATCCCCAAACAGCAGTATACACATTCTTTTGAAGTGCACATAGGAAAATTCTCCAGAATAGATCACATATTAGGCCACAAAACAAGTCTCAATAAATTTAAGAAGATTGAAATGATATCAAATACCTTTTCTGACCAAAATTGTTTGAAGCTAGAAATCAATTATAAGACGAAAACTGGAGGAAAAAAACCCCACATGGATGCTAAATAATATATTACTAAACAACCAAAGGGTCAATGAAGAAATCAAATCAAAAATCAAAAATACTTTGAGGCAAAGGAAATTGGAAACACAACATCCTAAAATATATGGGACACAGCAAAAGCAGTTCTAAGAGAGATGTTCATAGTTATACAGGCTTACCTCATGAAACAAGATAAATCTCAAAGGAACAATGTAACCTTGCACCATGGGAACTGGAAAAAGAAGAAAAAACAAATCTCAAAGTTAGTAGAAGGAAGGAAATAATAAAGATCAGAGCAAAAATAAACAAAATAGAAACTGAAGAAATAATTTAAAAAGATCAGTGAAACTGAGAGATGGTTATTCTAAAAGAAAAGCAAAATTAGTAGATCTTTAGTCAGAATCATCAAGAAAAAAAAGAGAGGGCTCAAATAAATAAAATCAGAAATGAAAGATAAGTTACAACTTATACTACAGAAATAGAAAGGATCATAAGAGATTACTATAAATAATTGCAAATCAACAGATTGGGCAATCTAGAAGAAATGGATAAATTCCTAGAAACATACAACCTACCAGGACTGAATCAGGAAGAAATAGAAAATCTGAACAAACTGCTTACTAGTAATGAAATTGAATTGGTAATAATAATAACAAAAAACTCCTAACAAATAAAAGTTCATAACCAGATTACTTCACAGGTTAATTCTATTGAACATTTAAAGAAAGTTAATACCTGTCCTTCTCAAACTATTCCAAAAGATTGAAAAGAAATGACAATTTCCAAATTTATTCCATGAGGCCAGTATTACCCGGATACCAAAACCAAACCAAGACGCTACCAAAAAATAAAATTACAGGCCAATATCCCTGATGAACATAGGTGCAAAAATCCTCAACACAATATCAGCAAACCAAATTCAACAATACATTAAAAGGATCATACACCATAATCAAGTGAGATTCATCCCAGGAATGCAAAGATGGTTCCATATAGGCAAATCAATCAATGGGATACACCACATTAACAAAATGAACGATAAAAATTATATGATCATCTCAATAGATTCAGAAAAAGCATTTGACAAAATTCAACATCCATTTATGATAAAAACTCTCAACAAAGTGTGCACAGAGGGAGCATACCTCAACGTAGTAAAGGCCATATATGACAAAAACACAGCTAGGATAATACTCAATGGTGAAAAATGGAAAGCTTTTTCTCTGAGTAACAAGAAAAGGATGCCCACTCTCAACTCAACCAAAATAATATTGGAAATAATAAATGAATTCAGAAAATTTGCAGGATACAAAATCAATATACAGAAATCTGTTACATTTCTATACACTAACAACAAACTATCAGAAAGAAATTACCAAACTATCTCATTTTCAATTGCATCAAAAATAATAAAATACCTAGGACAGAACTTAACCAAAGAGGTAAAAGATCTGTCTTCTGAAAACTAGAAGACATTGATGAAAGAAATTGAAAATGACAAAATAAATGGAAAAATATTCTGTGCTTATGGATAGGAGGAATTCATATTGTTAAAATGTCCATATTAACCAAACCAATCTACAGACTCAATGCAATCCATATCAAAATACCAATGACATTTTTCACAGAACTAGAACAAGTAATCCTAAAACTTGTAGAGAACCACAAAAGACCTCAAATAGCCAAAGTAATCTTGAGAAAGAATGAAGCTACAGGTATCATGTTCCCTGATTTCAAACAAACAGTACTACAAAGCTATAGTAATAAAAATTGTATGGTACTGGCACAAAAACAGACACATAGATCAACGGAACAGAATAGAGAGTCCAACAATAAATCCACATTTATATGGACAATCAATTTATAATAAAAGAGGAAAGAATATACAATAAGGAGAAGGCAGTCTCTTCAATAAACGGTATCAGGAAAACTGAACAGCTACACATAAAAGAATAATACTTGACCTCTTTCTCACACCATATACATAAATATCTCAAATTGGATTAAAGACTTAAATATAAGACCTGAAACCATAAAACTACTAGAAGAAAAAATAAGCAGTAAACTCTTTGACATCAGTCTTTGCAATATATTTTTGAATGCCTTCTGAGGTGACTGCAACAGAAGCAAAAATAAACTAATGGGACTACATCAATCTAAAAGGCTTTTGCATGGCCAAGGAAACCATCAACAAAATGAAAAGCAACCTACTGAATGGGAAAAGATATTTGCAAATAATATATCTGGTAAGGGACTGACATCCGAAATATATTTAAAAAACTCATACAACTCAATATCAAAAAAACCCAAACAATCCAATGAAAAAATGGACAGAAGACCTGAATAGACATTTTTCTAAAGAAGATATATAGATGGCCAACAGTTACATGAAAATATGCTCAACATCATTAATCATCAAGGAAACGCAAATCAAAACCACAATGAGATACCACTTCATACCCATCAAAGTGGCTGTTATAAAAAAGACAACAAATAACCGTTGGCAAGAATGTGGAGAAAAGGAAACCCTCATGCACTGTTGGTGCAGATGCAATTGGTTGGTGCAGCCACCATGGAAAATAGTATGGAGGTTCCTCAAAAAATTAAAAATAAAACAACCATATAATCCAGCTCTTCCACTGCTGGGTATTTATCTGAAGAAAACAAAAACACCAATTCAAAGAGATTATGCACTCCTATGTTCATTGCAGCATTATTTACAATAGCCAAGATATGGAAGCAACCTAAGTGTCCATCAGTAGATAAATGAATAAAGATGTGATATATACATACTGGAATATTACTCAGCCATAAAAAAGAATAAAATCTTGCCATTTGTGACAACATTGATGGGTTGATGGACCTAGAAGGTATTATGCTATGTGAAATGAGTCAGAGAAAGACAAATACTATATGACTTCACTTATATATGGAATCCAAAAAGCAAAACAAATGAACAAACAAAACAAAACAAAACAGAAACAAACTCATAGACGCAAAGAACAAACTGGTGGTCACCCGAGGAGAAAGGGATGGGGGGATGGGCAAAATAGGTGTGGGGATTAAGAGATACAAACTTCCAGTTACAAAATAAGTAAGTCACCGGAGTGTAATGTACATCATAGGCATTATAGTCAATAATATTTTAACAACTTTGTATGGTGACAGATAATGGATACTAGACTTGTCATGGTGATCGCTTCATAATTTATATAAATGTTGAAGCACTATGTAGCACATCTGAAACTAATATAAAATTATATATCAACTATACTTCAATAAAAATATGATAAAAAATAAATGAAATAAAGTAATAAATAACAAAAACATAAAAAATGCAAAAAAAGTCTGCTTCTGCACTATGCCCTGCGGCAGGTGAGTCTGCCGGGGCCCTTTAAGAGATGTTCTTCAGTTTGCCACAGCCTGCCAGTCTTAAAAGTTGGGTTGTCTGACATGGGATACACACCCTTCACTGCTCAGGGAGAAGCTCTGGGTTTTGAGTTTCCCGTCAATCGTGGGTTGCTGTGCCAAGGGGGGATTTATGATGAAACTGTGTCTCAGCCTTTTCTACCCACTTCGATGTGGTTTCCTTCTTGTTTTTCCAATGTGAAGGGGTTGCTCCATCAATTTTTAGGGTTTTTTTTTCCAGAGGAAATTGTTCTATGTATATTTGTAGATTTGGTGTGTCCGAAGAGGAGGTGAGTTCAGGATCTTCCTACATTGCCATCTTGAACTGGAACCTCACAATCTTTGTCTTTTAATTGGTGCACTTAGATCTTTTAGAATATTTAGACTTATAATTACATTTAATGTGCTTATTGATATAGTTGGATTAATATCTATTATATTTCTGTATGTTTTCTATTCATTGAATTTGTTCTCTTTTTTCCCCATTCAGACTTTTCTGGGTTTAATTGAACATTTTATATGATTCCATTTTATTTCCTTTCTTAGCATATCTATTATACTTCATTAAAGATAGTGCTTGCCCTGAAGTTTGCAACATATCTTTTTTTAACTTGTCTAATCCCACTTACAAATACTATACTGCTTCACATGTATAACAGGTATTTTATAACAGCATAATCCTAATGCCCCTGTCCTTTCCCTTATTTTTTACTTATTCATATGCTAAAATAACTGAATATATTATTATTATTATTATTATTACTCTAAGTAATGGTTATTTTTTAGAACAATTAAGATTAAGAACAATGAAAGATGTTATTTTACCTTTAGATAGGCCTTCGCTCATGCCCTTCCTTTATTTAGATCTAAGTTTCTGACCTATATAATTTTCCTTCTGCTTAAAGGACTTCCTCTAACACTCCTTGCAAGGCAGATCTGTTGGTGATGAATTCCCTAAAGCTTTGTCTGAGAAAGTCTCTTTTTCTCCTTCGTTTCAGAAGGATAATTTCACTGAGTATAGAATTTTATGTTTGTGGAGGGATTTTATTTTTATCACTTTAAATATTTTGCTTTACTCTCTTCTTGTTTATGTAGTTTCTGATGAGAAATCCATAGGACTTCTTATTCTTGTTCTTTACTGAAATTCCTTACTTTTTCTTTACATTCTTTCAACTTTTCTTTTCTTTTCTGCAGTTTGAACCTGATATGCCTAGGTGTGTTTCATGGCAGTTATCCCACTTGGTGTTTTCTGCGCTCTCTGAAACTGTGATTTGCTGTCTGCCATTAATTTTGAAAGTTGCTTCAAATATTCCTTCTCCTTGGTTCTCTCTGTTTTCCTTTCAGTATTCCAGTTAGCCATATGTTACACTTTTTCAAATTGTCCCACAGTTCTCTCGCATTCTCTTCTGTTTGTTTCTGCTTCTTTTTCTCTTTGCATTCCCGTTTGGGAAGATTTTATTAGCCTATCAATAACTGTGCTGATTCTTTCCTTGGCTCTGTCAAGTCCACTGATGAGCTTGTCAAAGGGCTTCTTTTCTGTTAGTGTTTTTTTAATTCTGGCATTTCTTTTTGATTTCTTTTTTAACATTTCCATCGCTCTCACTTCTTTCATGCAGTCTATATTTTTCTCTTTAGTGTCCCTAATATATTAATCATAATTATTTTACATTCCCTGTCTCACAATTCCAACACCAATGTCACATCTGAGTCTTGTTCTGAAGCTTGCTTTCATTCTTGAGACTTTGTTTTTTCCTTGCCTTTTGGCCAGCTTTGTAAATTTTCTTGAAAGGTAGACATTGCATCAGGTGATAAGAAATGAGTTAAGTAGGCCTTTAAGAGTTGGGCTGTATTTGTTGTTTACTATAGCTATAGGTGCCAGAGGCTTTAAATTCCTCTAATACCCTTGTTTTTGTCTTCACAGTTGCCTTTCAATTCTCTAAGCACTCCTCTTCAAAGAAAGCTTATGCATTGTAGCTCTTTCAACTTTAGTCCACTCTTATTATACTGAAGCCTTTTGGTATGGTGGCAAGTTATGGGGAAGTAGATTGTTCTATAATCATTTGATTAAATCTTAGTTCTTTAGTAAGCCTGTGTCTTGAGATGATGGCTTCACAAATGTATCTCCTGTAGTATAGCTGTTTGTTTGTTTGTTTGTTTTCCACCTGCCCCCTCTGCTCCTTTCTTTGGCTACAGCATTCTGAATCTATTTCATTGAAGTCTTTAACACTGCTGACTGTTATGTTTACCCCTCATGTAGGGCAGTAAGTCGATAGAGGACCAGAGTAGGAGTAAAACACACCCCAGCTGAGATAAAGCTCTGGCAAGATATTTTTCCCTGGAAAGTAGGCATTCTTATGTAGAAGGCTCTGGGCTTACTCCACAATGATTTCTCTTCCCTCCTCCTGACAGCCATGAGGGGATGTTTCTCAGATCTTCTCCAGATTGTTGAGCTTCTTGTAGGTAAAGCCCATAAAAGTGTGGAGGAATCTTAAAAATATGGCTTCCATGAGTTTATTACTCTTCTACTAATCTACACTGCCTCAGAAATTAGTTAAAATTCCCATATAACTGTCCCTAAAAGTGTATGGCTCCAGTAACTTTTCTTCTAAGTAAGAAGATCTTGACTGTTTCTTTGGGGTCTCCTATCTCTCTGGATCAGATTAGTAATTTGCTCTGAGACCTCAGGTCTGTGTTGAGTCCAAGAAAAGTTTGTGATTTTCAGTTTGTTTAGATTTTTTTTAGTAAGGCTTAAAGGGATGACTCCAACCTCTACCTGTTGAAGCTGAAATCAAAAGTCCCCCAAGTTTATGTTTTATTTCCAAAATATTCCACATTACATAGTTATTCTAAATACATATAGATTACTCATATGTAAGCTGAGGTTTCTGTTTTCAATATTTTATTTTAAACAAGCCAGTGAAGTAAGTGACAAAATGCCCCAATCTTTCATCTATGGATTGAAAAGACAGTATACATGAAAGTGTACATGAATCTTTGGTGTTGGGGCCCTAGAGTAACCTGGTCCACTAAAGTGGACAGAACGATGGAGAAAACAAGGCCAAGCAAAATGAAATAAAGACTTTGGGACCACTTCAACATACATTTGAATTTTGATTCAACCAAGTTCCGTTTTTATCATTTGAGACAAATAACTTCTGTGAGCTACATTTTATTTGGTAAAAATCTTCCTTATAGTACTGTTGTCATGATTAAACAAAATAACATATACCTGGCTCCCCCTAAAATGCTTGGCACATAGTAGGGGCTAGATAAATGTCATTATTATTTTTACTCTGCTCTATAAAACTTAATCAATCTAAACAAAGCCTCAGATCCACAACCTCAATAAATTAAAACTTAATCAATCTAAACAAAGCCTCAGATCCACAACCTCAATAAATTAAAAATAAAAAGCACTCTTTATATTTACCATCCTCATAATTGTTCTTTTTATCAATCCTCAGTGACATATGCATTAATATTTACCGTATATTTCTACTTTTCCTCTCTTACTGTTAGGAATTGATAGTGCTTTTGGATCACTTTCTCAGCTCAAATAACTTGGACTCACAGTAGAAATGTGGTAGAAAATAGGCTCCATGCTTTCCCTTTTTTTTTTTTTTTTTACCTCAGGCTAAGATACACTGACCTTCCTTTTGTCCCTGGAGCATGTCAAGCTATTTCCTTCTTTTATTATTTTGCATTTGCTATTCTTATTGCCTAGACATAGCTTCCTTTCATCCTATTTATATTAAATATTCATTGTTATGTCAGAGACTTTTTCTGATCATTTAACCAAAGTGACTCCTTTATATCACCTTCCTTAATCCTTTCATAATATTAATAATCTCTATAAGTATCATGCTTTATTTTTGTTGTTTAATTTTTATCCCCCCCATTCAACTGCAGACACCATGCAAGTGGAGATCATTTCTTTCTTTTCAACAACATATTCCTACTGCCATGTTTTCTTATATATATGATTGGCAATCAAGAAATAAATGTTACAAGAATAAATTAATAGCCAGGTGCTTTACTCAGAGTATTAATGAAAAATATATTCTGACACTTGTTAAAATGGTAAGGCAGACTTTATTCAGGACTATTGTGGTAGATATAGGGACTGCTTGAATAAACTTTACAGCAGGGGGAAAATATTGGACTCAAGTCTGAATACAGTACAAGCAAGTGGAGATTTATGGTCAAGAAGCAGGGGCCTGAGGGATTGGTGGATTCTGGCTAAAAAGACTTGATAGGATTCTTGCTAAAATTAGTCTCTTGAGGACATCACCAAGGACAGGGCCTAGTCAAAAAAAAAAAAAAAAAAGGTCAGGGAGGCCTATCCAGAGTTTCATCAAGGCGAATGACTTTGGCAGTTCCTCCTATAGTTCATGGAAAGAAAAGACATTCTTCTTTCCTTTGAACAATATAAGACCCATTTTCTCATTTGGTCACCTTTCATTCCTTAAAGACCACTTGAGTTATCTGTTGAGACTTGGCACTAGAGAATATTTGCCAGGTGGTGCAGTCAGGTTTTTCTTTTTTTCTGAGGAAGATTAGCCCTGAGCTAACTGCTGCCAATCCTCCTCCTTTTGCTGAGGAAGGCTGGCCCTGAGCTAACATCTGTACCCATCTTCCTCTACTTTATATGTGGGATGCGTACCACAGCATGGCTTGCCAAGCGGTGCCATGTCTGCACCTGGGATTCGAATCAGCAAACCTCAGGCCGCCAAGAAGCAGAACATGCGAACTTAACCACTGCATCACCTGGCCAGCCCTGAGATGGGTGTGGAGCTACACATCGTTTGTCAAGCCATGCTGTGGCAGGCGTCCCACAAATAAAGTAGAGGAAGATAAGCGTGGATGTTAGCTCAGGGCCAGTCTTCCTCAGCAAAAAGAGGAGGATTGGTGGGAGATGTTAGCTCAGGGCTAATCTTCCTTAAAAAAAATAAAAGTACATGATTTGGGACTTCTGGTTTAAGCTTGGAGATATAGAGAGCTGGAAAGAATGTTGTATAACCTTTATAACAAGAAAAACTTGAATAAACTACAAATTAATGACTTCTTCAGCTCGTCACGGAACTGAGGTCACAGGACATCAAGCTAACAGGAAACTTGGTGAAACAGACAAGAGCTTTTAGGGAGAAACAGGATCCAAACCTAAATTTACTGGAACTGATGCTGCTGGATACCATATAAACCAATAATAAAATTTAGCTAAAATTTTTTTAATGAATTACTTAAGACTGAATGTGGGGTAGCTTGTAAGTGTAAAGAGCCTGAAGGTCACACATACAGGGAGTTTTGCATCCTGTTTCTGGATTTTCTTTCAAGAAGCCCACCAACTGCTTACAGTAAAGACTGTGGAGAATACTAAGATGTGTTCCCTCCTGACCGTGGGTTTGGGGAGGGAAAGAATACCACTGACAAAATGCTGAACAACAGACATGCTCTATCTCCCCTATGGGATAAATATGTTAATTTGTATTGGGGAAACAACAAAAAATGACATCTAAATTTAATGGTAAAGAAAAGGAAAGAAAAAATGGCTATACACCTGGTGGAAGGGCACTACTACATACCATGCCCAGCACTACAGATTGAGGATGGACAGAAGAATTTGTGAAGACTATACCTTTCCCAAGATCAGTGATAAGAGCACATGTCTAAGACTGAGCCTGAATCAGATCATCAGATTATGCCCTCTTCCTACCCCTCACACTGTCAAAGTAACAAGTGTTTAGAAAAAGTTAGTGGGATACAGCTTGGATAGTTACAAGAGACAGTCTCTCTGGGGTACAGCACAAAAGGAAAACTCAGAGCTAAGATGGTAGTAGACACTGAGAAAATAACCTCTGGTAAATCAGCCCATACCCTTAACACAAAATATCACATGAAAAATTTAAAGTCTGTGGCACACAGAGGATATTGATAGAAACATCACCACCTCACTCCTGACTGAAATAACACAAATCCCGAGAAAGCCGTAGTTGAAGAAAAGTTATGCTTATCACTACGAATAAAAAAACATAGCTAAATATTTACTGCTTTTCCTGATGTGGCTTGCTTTCACAAAAATTATGAGGGATATTAAAAAGGAAGAAAAGTACACTCTAATGTGACACAATAATCATTATAACAAGGCTCAAATATGCCAAAGATGTTGACATTATCTCACACAGGGGATTTAAAATAACAATGATGAACATGCCTGTCTCTGATAATAAAAGTAGATAACATGAAATATTAGATGTTTTTGACAGCTTATTGATAATATGAACATAACCAAGGAAAGAATCAGTGAACTTAAAGATAGATCAATTAAAACTACCCAAATTGAAACATAAAGAAAATGAAAAAGTGGGGACAAAATTTGCCAGTGTATTTGAGAGATATAGAAAAATGTCACTCTAAAATACGTACAAATGGAAACCCAAATGAGGAAAAGAGAAAAACAGAGAAGAAATATTTAAAGAAATAATGACCAAAATATCCCAAAATTAATGACAGAACACAAAAATGAAGATACAAAAAGATCAAGTTGAGTTTATAAACAAACAAACAAAAGAACAAATTTATTTTCAAAATGTTTCAAAGAAAAAAAATATTCCAGATGACCAGAGGGAAAAAGCAAATTAACCTCAGATATCATTACTGAACACAATGGTATGAAACTAGAAATCAATAAGAGAATGAAAGATGGAAAATTCAGAAACATGTGGAAATTAAACCATACACACCTAAATAACCAATGAGTCAAATAAGGAATGAAAAACAAAATCAAAAAAATATCTTGAGACAGGTCATGGAAACACACATACCAAAACTTATAGGATACAAGACAAGCAATTCTAAGACAGAAGTTTGTCAAGATGAACACTTACATTAAGAAAAAAAAAAGGTCTGAAATAAACAACCTAACATTGCACCTCAAGAAACTAGAAAAGCAACGCACTAAGCCCCAAGTTAGCCAAAAAAATGAAATAAAGATTAGAGAAGAAATAATTAAAATAAAGACTAGAAAAACAAAAGAAAAGATCAATGAAACTAAGAATTGGCTTTTTGAAAAGACAAACATAATTGGCATATCTTTAGTTAGACTAAGAAAAAAGAGAGAAGACAAATAAAATCAGAAATAAAAAACACATTACAACTTATACCACAAAAATACAAAGAATCAAAAGAGACTGCTATGAACCATTATATACCAGTGAAGTAGATAAACTAGAAGAAATGAATAAATTCCTAAAAACATACAACTTTCCAATGCTAAATCATGAAGAAATAAAATATATGAACAGACAAATAATGAGTAAGGAGATTGAATCACTAATCAAAAAATTCCGAACAAAAGAAAACTCAGGGCAGGATGGTTTCCCTGGTGAAGTCTACCAAGTATTTAAATAAGAATTAATGCTAATCCTTCTCCAACTATTCCAAAAGATTGAAGAGATTTGAACACTTCCAACTCATTTTATGAGACCATCATTACCCTGATACCAAAATCAGGCAAGAACACTACAAGAAAAGAAAATCACAGGCCACTACCACTAATGAGTATAGATGCAAAAACCCTCAACAAAATACTAAGAAATGGTATTCAAGAGCACATTAAAAAGATCATACACCAGGATGAAGCAGGATTTGTTGCAAGGATGGTTCAACATATACAAATCAATAAATGTGAAACACCATATTAGCAGAATGATGGATAAAAATCACATGATCATCTCAATAGATGCAGAAAAAGCACTTGATAAAATTCAACATTCTTTCATGATAGAAACTCTAAACAAATTAGGTATAGAAGGAATTTACTTCAATATAATAAAGGCCATATATGACAAGTCCACAGCTAACATCATACTCAATGGTAAAAAGCTGAAAGCTTTTCCTCTAAGATCAGGAACAAGAACAGGATGCCCACTCTCACCACTTCTACTCAACTTAATACTGGAAATCCCAGCTAGAGCAATTAGGCAAGAAAATAAAATAAAAGGCATCTAAATCAGAAAAGGAAAAGTTAAATTGTCTCTTTCTGCAGATGACATAATCTTACAGAAAGGAAACCCTAAAGACTCCACCAGCAAACTACTAGAACTAATAAATTCACTACAGATGCAGGATACAAAATCAACCCACAAAAATCAGATGTGTTTCTATACATAAAGAACAAACTACCTGAAAAGAAATTAAGGAAGTAATCCCATTGTTACAATAGCATCAAAAACAGTAAAATACTTAGGAATATCTTTAACTAAGGAGGTAAAAGACCTATACATTGAAAACTAGAAGATATTATGAAAGAAATTGAAGACACAAAATTAATGGAACTATATCTTGTGTTCTTATATTCAAATAATTAATATTGTTAAAATACACATACTACACATAGCAACCTACAAATTCATATCAACATTTCAATTAAATTTTTTACAGAAATAGAAAAAAAGCAACCTTAAAATTAATACAGAACATCAAAAGACCCTGAATATCAAAGCAATCTTGAGAAAGAAGAACAAAGCTGGAGGCATCACACTACCTGATTTCAAACCATGCTACAAAGGTATAGTAATCAAAACAGTATGCTATTGGCATTAAAACAGGCACAAGACTAGAGGAAAAGAACAGAGAGCCCAGAAATAAACTTACATATTTATGGTCAACAAATCTTTGATATGGACACCAAGAACACACAATGTGTAAAAGATAGTATCTGAAATAAATGGTGTTGGGAAAACTGGATATCTATGTTGAAAGAATGAAATTGGCCGCCTACCTTACACCACAAACACAAATTAACTTGAAATGGATTTAAGACTTAAATTTATGACCTAAAACTTTGAACCTCCCAGAAAAAAAAAAGGAAAAATTCCTTGATATTTGTTTTGGCAATGATTTTTTTTTTGAATATGACACCAAAAGCACAGGCAACAAAATGTAAGATTAAAAATTGTGACTACATCAAACTAAACAGCTTCTGTACAGCATAGGAAATAATCAATGAGATGAAAAGGCAACCTAAGGAATGGGAGAAAATATTGCAAACCATATATCTCATAAGTAGTTAATATCCAAAATATGTGGGAAACTCATACAACTCAAACCAAAAACACTAATAATCTGGTTAAAAACTGGACAATATACCTCAATAGACATTTTTCCCAAAAGACATACAAATGGCCAATAGATACATGAAAATTTTGCTCAACATAACTAATCATTAAGGAAATGCAAATCAAAACCACAATAGGATATCACCTCACACCTGTTAGGATGTCTATTATTGAAAAGAGAAGAGAGAATGTTGATGAGGATGTGGAGCAAAGGGGTCCCTTGTATATTGTTGGTGGAAATGTGAATTACTATAATACTTATGGATAACAGTATGAAACTTCCTCAAAACAATGAAAATTTTACTACCATATGGTTCAGGATCCCATTTCTGGGGATATATCTGAAGGAAACAAAATCAATATCTTGAAGAGGTATCTGCCCTCCCATGTTCGTTGCATCATTTTTCACAATAGCCGAGATATGGAAACAACCTGTTTATCAACAGATGAACGGATAAAGACAATGTCATGTACACACACACACAGAGGACTATTATTCAGACTTAAAAAAAGGAAATCCTTCCATTCTAACAAAACGGATGAATCTGGAGGGCATTATGCTAAGTGAAATAAGCCTGATAGAGAAAGATAAATACTGTATTGTATCATTTATTTGTGGAATCTAAGAAAAAAGCCAATCTCATCGAATTGGACAGTAGAAAGATTTGGTTAGCAGGGGCTAGGGGATGATGAAATGGGGAGATATAGGTCAAAGTGTACACACTTTCAGTAAGAAGGGGAATAAATTCTGAAATCTAATATACAGCATAATGGCTATAGTTAATAATATGTTATTGTATAAATTGAAATTTGCTAAGAGTAGATTTTAAGTGTTCTTACCACGCACAAACTAAAAAGAGTTAAATATGTGAGGTGATCCATGTGTTAATTAATTTGATCATGGTAATAATTTGCAATGTATATGTTTATCAATCATGACTTTGTACACTTTGTGTATATAATTTTATTTGTCAAGTATTCCTTTAAATCTGGAAAAAAATTTTTAAAAAAAGGATCATTCAATAGAACAATGATATACTATTTATTATTCATTATTTTGAAATTAATACAGGAAAAATGTGCTTCTTCAAACACACAATTACAATAAACCTTAAATAATCCGTTAACCAAAAAGCTTATTAATCTGACATCCAGTGTAATTCTTATGAAGTATTTTGGCATGTTGTGTCATATCTCTTTTGATGACAGATTAATATCTGGAAATTTTTAACTTAAGGACATGTGAACAAAAGACTTTTAATCAAATATAAAAGCAGTGGCTTTTACTTCACTGAACCTTCTATAAAAGTAGATTTTAGTAACCAGTATTAAAATAAGGCACTTTCAACCAGAAGTTTCACCACATTTACAGATATCCAAATTTGATGTCACTATCTGAGAGAACACAGACTATTCTTCTTCTCTTTTATTATATACTGTATCCTGTCTTTGAATTACCAACATATTTTATTCTTAACAACTAATCACTATAATGTATCATGTGAATACACACAGTATCAAAGAAGGCAAATTATTGGTCCTCAACTTTATTGTCAAATCCAGTATAGTATAGTAAACTATACCTGGCTTTCATGGTTACCATAAATTTTACTTTGCAAACCTTTCATCAATTCTTTGCTCAGATCATAAACACACTTAGGTCTTTCTGTGGTTCCCAGGTGCAAGCTCTTGCTGTAATGAACATGAATACTTCATAGCCATTAGAATATTTTATGTCTATCTCCTATCATAAGTTTCTAATTTTTGACTATTTTTAGAGCAATTTTCAGTTTATAACAAAATGAGAGGAAGGTATAAATATAATCACCCAAAGTCCCTAGTTTACCTTAAGGTTCACTCTTGGTGTTGTAAATTTTATCGTGGTCAAAAATATAACGACGTATATCCATCATTATAATATCATATAGACTATTTTGACTACCCTAGAAATATTCTATGCTCTGCTTATTCAGCTCCCTCTCCCTTCATCAACCACTGATCTTTTTATTTTCTCCATAATTTTGACTTTTCTAGAATGTCATACCATTGGAATAATATGGTATATAGCTCTCTCAGATTGGCTTCTTTTCATTAATGCTATGCATTTAAAGTTCCTCCATGTCTTTTCATGTCTTGTTGGCTCATTTCTTTTTAGCGCTGAATAATATCTCATTGTCCAGATATGCCATAGTTTATTTACTCATTCACCTACTGATGGAAATTTTAGTTATTTCCAATTTTGACAATTGTGAATAAAGCTTTTATAAACATCTGTGTGCAGGGTTTTGGGTGGACATAAGTTTCAACTCCTTTGGATAAATACTAAGGAATGAGATTGCTGGACCGTATGGGAAGAGTACATTTAGTTTTGTAAGAAACCACCAAACCATCATCCAAAGTGACTGTAACATTTTGCATTCCCACTAGCAAGAAGCAAGAGTATCCATTGCTCCACATCCTTGCCACCATTTGATGCTGTCGATGTTTTGAATTTTTGGTATTCTAATAAATGTGCAGTGGTACCTCATTCTTCTTTTAATTTGCATTTTCCTGATGACATATGATATGGAGCATCCTTTCCTATGCTTATTTGCCATCTGTGTATCTTCTTTGGTGTGTTATCTGTTAATGTTTTTGACCAATTTTTAATCTTGTTTTCTTACTGTTGAATTTTGAGTTCTTTGTATGTTTTGGATGCAGTCCTTTATCAAATGTATCATTTGCGAATAATTTCCCTCAGTCTGTGGCTTGTCTTCTTATTCTCTTTTTTTGTTTTTTTTTTAAAGATTGGCACCTGGGCTAACAACTGTTGCCAATCTTTTTTTTTTCTGCTTTTATCTCCCCAAACCGCCCCCTCCTCGTGCACAATTGTATATCTTAGTTGCACATCCTTCTAGCTGTGGGATGTGGGACGCCACCTCAACATGGCCTGACGAGCAGTGCCATGTCGGTGCCCAGGATCCAAACCCTGGGCCGCCGCAGCAGAGCGCGTGAACTTAACCACTCAGCCATGGAGCTGGCCCCTTATTCTCTTGATATTGTGATTCATAGAGCAGAAGTTTTTAATAAAGTCCAGCTTGTCAAATAATTCTTTCATGGATTTTGCTTTTCATGTTGTATCTAAAAAGCCGTTGCCATACCCCAGGTCACCTAGGTTTCCTCCTACGTTATATTCTAGGAGTTTTATAGTTTTGCATTTTACATTTAGGTTTGTCACTGATTTTGAGTTAATTTTTGTGAAGGGTACAAAGTCTGTGTCTAGACTCATTATTTTTGCATGTGGATTTCCAGTTATTTTAGCATCACTTGTTGAAAAGACTTTCTTTGCTTCGTTGTATTGCCTTTGCTCCTTTGTCAAAGGCCAGTTGACCATATTTGTATGGTCACTTTCTGGGCTCTTTATTTTGTTCTATTGATCTATGTGTCTATTCTTTCACCAATACCACACTGTCTTGAATTTGGTTTGATTGATTTTCTCCATTGGTATCCTGTTTCAATCTCCTTGATTTCTGCTGTAATTTTAGTTGTTTATGTTCTTCTGCTTATTTTGGATTTAATTTGCTCTCCTTTTCCCAGTTTCCTAAGGTGGAAACTTTGATTATTGATTTTAGATCTTTCTTAATTTCTAATGAATGCATTCAATGCTATAAATGTCCCTATAAACACTGCTCTTTCTGCATCTTTCAAATTTTGATAAGCTGTATTTTCATTTTCCATTAGTTCAAAGTATTTTTAAATTTTTCTTGAGATTTCTTCTTCGAGCCATGTGATATTTAGTAATACGCTGTTTTTTCTCCATATATTTGGGATTTTCCAGTTATCTTTTTGTTATCAATTTCTAGTTTACTTTCATTGTGATCTGAGTGTAGACATTGTGTGATATCCATTCTTTGGAATTTATTGGGGGTATTTTATTGCCCAGAATGTGGTCTATCTCAGTGAATATTCCATGTGATCTTGAGAAAAATGTGTATTCTGCTGTGGTTGGATGAAGTAGTCTATGGATGTTAATTACAGGCATAGCTCATTTTATTATGCTTTGCTTTATTGCACTTTGGAGATATTGCATCTTTTACAAATTGAAGGTTTGTGGCAACCCTGCATCAAGCAGCACCATTTTTCCAATATTTGTTGTGCCTCTGTCACAATTTAGTAATTCTTACAATATTTCACCTTTTTCATGATTATATTTGTTATGGTGATCTGTTATTGGTGATCTTTGACACAACTATTGTAATTGTTTTGGGATGACACAAACCATGCCCATATAACATAGCAAACTTAATTGATATATATTGTGTGTGTTCTGACTGCTTCACCAACTGGCTGTTCCCTCTTCTCTCTCTCTCCTCAGGCCTCCCTATTCCCTGAGACACAATAATATTGAAATTAGGCCAGTTAATAACCCTATAAAGTCCTCTAAGTGTTCAAGTGAAAGAAAGAGGTGTATATCTCTTATTTTAAATAAAAAGCTAGAAATGATTAAGCTTAGTGAGGAAGACATGATAAAAGACAAGATAGGCAGAAAGTTAGGCATCTTGTGCCAGTTAGCCAAGCTGAAAATGCAAAGGAAAAGTTCCTTTTTTAAAGATTGGCACCTTAGCTAACATTTGTTGCTAATCTTCTCTTTTTTTTCTTCTTCTTTTTCTCCCCAAAGCCCCTCAGTACATAGCTGTATATTCTAGTTGCATGTTCTTCTGGTTGTGCTATGTGGGATGCCACCTCAGCATGGCCTGATGAGCAGTGCCATGTCCACACTCAGGATCCAAACCAGTGAAACCCTGGGCTGCCAAAGCAGAGTGCACAAACTTACCCACTCAGCCACAGGGCTGGCCCCAATGAAAATTTCTTGAAGGAAATTAAAAGAGCTACTCTGGTGAACACATGAATGATAAGAAAGTATAACAGCCTTATTGCTTATATGGAGAAAGTTTAGTGGTCTGAATAGATCAAATCAGCCACAACATTCCCTTAAGCCAAAACCTAGTCCAGAGCAAGGCCCTAACTCCTTAATTCTATGAAGGCTGAAGGAGAAGAGGAAGCTGTAGAAGAAAAGTTTGAAGCTAGCAGAGGTTGCTTCATGAGGTTTAGGAAAGAAGCCATCTCCACAACATAAAAGTGCAAGGTGAAGCTGTAAGTGCTGATGAAGACACTGCAGCAAGTTATCCAGGAGATCTAGCGAAGATAATTAATGAAGGTGGCTACACTAAACAACAGATTTTCAATTTAGACAAAACAGCCTTGTGTTAGAAGAAGATGTCATCTAGGACTTTCATAGCTAGAGAGGAAGAGTCAATGACTACCTTCAAAGCTTCAAAGGACAGGCTGACACTCTTTTTAGAGGCTAATGCAGCTGGTGACTTTAAGTTGAAGTCAGTGCTCATTTACCATTCTGAAAATCATAGGACCCTTAGAATTATGTGAAATGTACTCTGCCTGTAGTCTATAAGTGGAACAACAAAGCCTGGATTAGAGCACATCTGTTTAAAACATGGTTTAAGCCCACTGTTGAGAACTGCTGCTCAGAAAAATGATTTCTTTCAAAATATTAGTGCTCATTGGCAATGCACCTGGTCACCCCAAGAGCTATGAGGAAATGTACAATGAGATTAATGTTGTTTTAATGCCTGCTAACATAACATCCATTCTGCAGTCCATAGATCAAGGAGTAATTTTTACTTTCAAGTTTTATTATTTAAGAAATAAATTTTATAAGGCTATGGCTGCCATAGATAGTGATTCTTATGATGGAACTGGGCATTGTGAATAGAAAACCTTCTAGAAAGGGTTCACTATTCTGGATGCTATTAAGAACATTGTGATTCATACACAGAGGTCAAAATATTAACATTAACAGAAGTTTTGAAGAAGTTGATTCCAGCCCTCATGGATGACTTTGAGGGATTCAAGACTTCAGTGGAGGAAGTAACTGCAGATGTGGTGGAAATAGTAAAATAACCAGTAAAATAACCAGAATTTGAAATGGAGCTTGAAGATATGACTGAATTGCTGCAAACTCATGATGAAACTTTAACAGATAAAGAATTGCTTCTTATTGATGAACAAAGGAAGTGGTTTCTTGAGATGGAATTTATTCCTGAACATGCTGTGAAGATTGCTGAAATGACAACAGAGGATTTAGAATATTACATGAACTTAGCTGGTAAAGCAGTGGTAGTTTTTGAGAATTGACTCCTATTTTGAAAGAAGTTCTACCATGGGTAAAATGTTATCAAACAGTATTGCATGCTACAGAGAAATTGGTTGTGAAAGAAAGAGTTACTCAATGTGACAAATTTCATTGTTGTCTTATTTTAAGTAATTGCCACAGCTGCCCCAACCTTCACCAACCACCAGCTTGATCAGTCAGCAGCCATCAACACTGAGGCAGAACTCTCCACCAGCAAAAAGATTATGACTCACTGAAGGTTCAGATGATGGTTAGCATCTTTTAGCAATAAAGTATTTTTAAAGTGGGTATGTACTTTTTTTAGATATTGCACACTATTGCGCACTTTTTCTAGATACAATTTTTTTTAGATATAATGTTATTGCAGACTAGAGCATAATGTAAACATAACTATTATATGCACTGGGAGACCAAAAAATTCGTGTGACTGGATTTATTGTAAAATTTGCTTTATTTTGGTGGTCTGGAACTAAACCTGCAATATCTCCAAGGTATGCCTGCATATCCAGTTGATTGATGGTGTTGTTGAGTTCAACTATGTCTTTACTGATTTTCTGCCTGCTGGGTCTGTTCATTTTTGATATATGGGTTGAATTCTCCATCTATAATAGTGGATTCATCTATTTCTCTTAGTGATTCTATAACTTTTTGCCTCACATAGTTCAATGGTCTGTTATTAGGTACATACACATTAGGAATTGTTATATCTTCTTGGAAAATTGACTCCTTTATCATTATATAATGCCCTTCTTCACCACTGACAACTTTTCTTACTTCCAAGTCTGCTGTGTCTGAGATTAATATAGCTACTCCTGCTTTCTTTTTATTAATGTTACATTGGTCTATTTTTCTTCATCCATTTACTTTTCATGGATATGTGTCCTTATATTTGAAGTAGATTTGCTGTAGACAACATATATTTGGTTCATGTTTTTTGATCAACCCTGACAATCTCTGTATTTTAATTCATGCATTTAGGCCATTGAAACTCAAAGTAATTGTTGATTTATTTGGATTAATATCTATCATATTCATTACTGTTTTCTACATGTTGTCCTTCTTTTGTTTCTATTTTTGTCTTCCACTCTTTTTCTGTCTCTTGTGGTTTTAATTGAGCATTTTGTCTGATTACTTTTTCTCCTTTCTTAGCATATCGTTTATATCTATTTTTCTTTACTTTCTTTAGTGATTTCCCTACAGTTTGCAATACACATTTACAACAAATCCAAGTCCACTTTCAACCAACACTATAGTGCTTCATGTGTAGTGTGAGTACCTCACAGTAATAAAATATCTTAATTCCTTCCTCCCATCTCTTGTATCATTGCTGTAATTTATTTCACTTCTACGTAAGCATATCTAAGCATATATACATGAGATACATATTAACATAGATGTGAGATATATACATAAACATCTTTAATATATTTTTCTAGATCAATTAAGAATAAGAAAACAAATTTTTTGTTACCTTTACTTATTCATTTTTTGATGTTCTTCCTTTCTTTATATAGATTGAAATTTCTGACCTATGTTATTTTTATTCATTCTAAAGAAATTCTTATAGAATTTCCCACAAGACAGGTCCAACATCTGC